>NC_091828.1:8595000-8702500 GCF_038994185.2 Dermacentor albipictus | reverse complement strand
GGCAACATAGCATCCTAAGTTGTGGATACTGCTCGGACGAATACAAGTTCAAACGGGGTGACTCGTGTTGTTTCCTGAACGGCCGTATTATATGCGAAGGTGATGTATGGCAAAATTTCGTCCCACAGCCTATGTTCAACGTCGACATATATCGAAAGCATGTCGGTCAGTGTTCTGTTAAGGCGTTCAGTTAAACCGTTTTCTGAGGGTGGTACGCCGTAGTTTTCCTATGATCAGTATGCGTCATTTGCAACAAGCATTTCATAAGGTCCGCAGTAAAGGCCGTTCCACGATCGGTAATAACAACTGTGGGAGCGCCATGCCAGAGCACGATATTGTGGACAAAGAATTTTGCAACTTCGACAGCCGTTCCATTGTACAGGGAATCAGTTTCGGCGTAGCGGGTCAGATAGTCCGTGGCCACAACTATCCACTTTTTGCCTAATGATGATGTTGGGAAGGGTCCAAGGAGGTCCATACCGACTTGTCGGAATGGGGCTTTTGGTTGCTCTATTGGCTGGAGGAGGCCGGCCGGTTTTACGGATGGAGTCTTGCGCCTTTGACACTCGCGACAAGTCTTGACGTAGTGCTGCACTGATGCTAATAACTTGAGCCAGTAGTATTTCAGACGAATCCTGGCGACTGTACGGCTCACGCCCATGTGTCCAGATGTCGGCTCATTGTGACAGGCATGCCAAATTTCTTCTCGCATAGATGTGGGTATGACAAGTAAAAACTTTGTCTCGCTGTTCTCGAAGTTTCTCTTGTAGAGGATACTTCCTCGCAGACAGAACGAGGATAGCCCCTAGAGAAAATACGCGGCAGTTGAACGTCGAGTCCCTCCAGGCGCTGTATAAGTGGAAGCAATTCCGGGTCATCTCGTTGTTGTTGAGCAATTTGTGACGCGTCAACAATGCCAAGGAACGGGAAATCCTCTTCTTCTGACACAGTTGTCTCGACGGGTGCGCGTGACAAGCAGTCGGCATCACTGTGTTTCCTCCCGGATCGGTATACGACAGTAATGTCATACTCTTGAAGCCGAAGGCTCCATCTTGCTAGTCGACTGGATGGATCCTTGAGATTCGCCAGCCAGCAAAGCGAATGGTGATTGCTGACTGCTCGGAATGGTCTACCATAGAGGTAGGGCCGAAATTTACAAATTGCCCAAATGACTGCAAGGCACTCTTTCTCGGTTGCGGAGTAGTTTGCCTCTGCTTTCGAGAGCTTACGGCTGGCATAAGCAATTACTTTCTCCAGGCCGTTATTCCACTGCACTAGTACGGCACCGAGGACGACGTTACTAGCATCGGTATGAACTTCAGTGTCAGCTGTCTCATCAAAATGGGCAAGGATTGGAGAAGCTTGCAGGCGTTTCCTTAACTCGTCAAAGGCGTCTTGTTGTTTGCTTTTCCACATGAAAGGTTGATCTTCTCTTGTCAGTATTGTAAGGGGCTCAGCAATGTTTGAAAAGTTTTCCACAAATCTTCTGTAGTATGCGCATAAACCCAAGAAACGTCGCACTGACTTCTTTTCTGTGGGTGTCGGGAACCTCGCAACAGCTGCTGTCTTTTCGGGATCTGGCCGAACGCCTTCAGCACTGATGACGTGTCCGAGAAACCGAAGGTCATCGAAGCCAAATTGACATTTTTCCGGCTTAATTGTCAAGTCTGCTGCGCGAATAGCTTCTAATACTAGTCGCAGGCGCTCTAGATGTTGGTCAAATGTGCTTGAAAATACGACCACATCATCCAAATACACTAAGCATGACTGCCATTTCAATCCTGCAAGCACAGAGTCCATCATTCGCTGGAACGTTGCGGGTGCGGAACAGAGGCCGAATGGAAGTGCTTTAAATTCGTAGAGGCCATCAGGGGTTACGAATGCTGTCTTTTCTCGGTCCCGTTCAACCACCTCTATTTGCCAATATCCACTCTTGAGATCCTGGGAGGAGAAAAACTTTGCACATCGGAGCCGATCTAACGTATCGTCGATACGCGGAAGGGGGTACACATCCCGCTTGGTTACGCTGTTCAGTTTACGGTAGTCGACGCAGAATCGAAGCGTTTCATCTTTTTTCTTAACCAGTACTACCGGAGACGCCCATGGACTGCTGGAAGGCTGAATAACGTCATCTGAAAGCATCTCCTCTGCTTGCTTCTTGATGATCTCCCTTTCTTTTGGTGACACTCGATACGGGTGCTGGTACACCGTTGTTGTGGCGTCCTCTGTTATGATTCTGTGCTTCACAACAGACGTGCGCCGTACCTTCGAGGACGTGGAGAAGCAGTCAGAAAAATCATTTATCAGGGCATATATCTGTTTCTTTTGGGCTTCAGGGAGTCTCGGGTTGACGGTAATTGATCTGTCGACACTGCAGGTTCCTGGCAGGGCAGTTGACGTAGTTAGGCTGCATAATTCGGTCGCTTCACAGAACTCGTGGAAATAGGCAATAGCTGTTCCTTGTGCGATGTGTTGGAATTCCTTCTTGAAATTTGTACGTGCAACATTTGCGCGGTCATCGCTTAACTGAACAAGGCCCCGAGCCACGCAAATAACTTTGTTGAAAAGGAGCTCTATGTTTCTATCCGCTATGCCTTCGTGGTCAGAAAATCTTTCATTCTCCACAAGAACCATTATACTGCAGCGTGGCGGCACAGTTACGTCATCGTCAACGACGCGCAGTGCAGCGAGACGTCGCTCCTCCGATTCTTCCACAGGTATAGCTTGTTTTGTCGAGAAAGATACACTGGACCTACGTAGGTTAATTATGGCGCCGTTAGCTTGTAGAAAATCCATTCACAATATAACTTCCCGTGAACATTCTGGCAGTACAATAAAGTCAGAAACGTATGTGAAGCCTTTTATCGTAAGTCTTGCGGTGCATCGGCTAAGGGGCGTAATCAGATGGCCGCCTGCCGTGCGTATCTGCGGACCAGTCCACTTCGTCACAACTTTTTTAAGGTGCTTCGCCATCTTGAAGCTTACTACTGAATAATCAGCGCCGGTGTCGACTAAGGCATTCAGCTCGCATCCGTCAATTATCAACCGCAAATCTGACGTAATCGTTTCGTTCCTGCACCTGTAGACTGGAATTATCTCGTCACCGCACTGGAATTGCGTTCGAGGATCTTCGTAACTCTGGTTATCAGCGGCCTCACCTCCACAGGTCGCTAGCTTCAGTTTTCCTGGTGTGGGCTTGGTGAACGACGCCTAGGCAACATTGGAGACGCGCGTGGGCTAGGCGATCGGTTTGCGCATGGGCGACGGTGCCCGTGGTTGATGTTGGCGAGGAGTAACGGGGCTTTGGAGCGTTGACAAGTATTCTTCGATCTCCGCTGGCCGTTCACCGTTTCGGGGGCATGGTGCGCTTAAGGGAAAACCCCTTAACCCAACTTGACGGTACGGGAAGAACCTATACAGGTGACCCGCTTCTCCGCAGTGGAAACACAGAGGCCTGCGCTCGTGGTCACGCCAGACGTCACTTTTGCGGGGCCTTTGTTCCACAAAACGAGGTGCACTACGTGCTAAAGGCTGATAGGCAGCCGGTGGTTCCAGTAGACGAGTTGCACTGCGTACTGTCGACGGGTAGGGAACGGTCGTCGCAACTGCTCCACTACTGTGTACCGCGGGTTGCCTGAGTACGTCGGCGTACGTTGGGGTGCGCCGCGTCGGCTGTGGCTCACGCTCTGGATCGCGTATGACGGATCGCGTATGACGTTCCTGAGTTCGTCTTGGACAACGTCGACGATAGATAGCGCAGCTGGAGCCTGAGGCATCTGCAACTTGTTGAGCTCTTCCCTGATCACTGCCCGGACAAGCTCCCGCAGGGCTTCCAGGTCGTTTGGCAGGCCTCCAGGGAAGACATGGACAGGTGTGCAGCTTGCCTCACGGTTGTATTGCCGAGCCGCTGTTCTAGCGTCTTTTCGATGGTCGTTGCTTCACATCTGAACTCGGCGACCGTGCGCGGTGGCTTGCGGACGAGAACTGCGAAGAGTTCCTGCTTTACTCCTCGCATGAGATGGCGCAGCTTCTTATCTTCACTCATGGTTGGATCAGCACACTTGAACAGGCGGGACATGTCCTCGATGTACATCGCCACGTTCTCGTTTGTGAGCTGGTTCCTGGCTTGAAGTGCGATTTTCGCCTTTTCTTTACGATCCGTGCTCGCGTACGTTGCTAGCATTTGTCGTCGAAATTCCTCCCAAGAGGTCAAAGAGGGTTCATGGTTTTCACACCACGTTTTTGCGAAGCCTTCCAACGCGAAATATACGTTACGGAGCTTCTGTCTTTCATTCCATTCATTAAAGCTCACCACTCTCTCGAGCAGTTCCAACCAATATTCCACGTCTTCGAACGAGTCACCATGGAATGTTGGCGGCTTGCGAGGTTGGCTTACGACTAGCTGTGCCGGTGTTACTTGGGTAGTCATTGTGGCGGCGTCCGTTGTGCGAGTTTCTCTGGGCAAGAAGAGAAGAGGGCCGAATTCGGGCGAGTCACCTCGAAGACGGCGGCTGGTCCGCTGGTGTACAGGTGTCAGTTCCACGGGATGGACTCGCGGGTTGTCGGGGCTAGGCTGACTTTCGTTCGTGGGGCTTCGACTCATACCCCGCACCTCCACCAGAAATGTAACGACGTTAGTAAAACAAGAATATTTATTAAAGGCGAACTTGTGCCCACAAGTAAAAGTCACTGAGGTCGTGCAGAAATCCGTGGCAGTCGCGTTCTCAAGCTGGGCTCGAACCGTCTTCCTCTTCTCCTCGCGTGACACCTCTTGCGCGTGGCGCATGCGAGCCGGGTCCAACTGGCTGCCCGTGCCACGAAGATCGCTGCCTGTTGTTGCCGAACAACGCCACTGTAAGGCGTGCACAGTGCCCAATGCAAAGGGCGCGCAACTTGAATGTCACCAAGTTTGTGGTGGCAATATATATGCTCCGTCGCTATCTGAAATCACAGAATCAACAGAATTGGGCATGCGCAGGGGGAATTGCAATTAACGCGATAGGAAGGCATTCTCCTTTGGGAGGAGATAGAAGATTCAGGTTAAAGTTCTTTCATAACATATTTCATTCTAGAACTGGTATTGAACGCGACAAGTACATACTTAGGCCTGATTATGTATCTTTACGTCTAGATCATGTGAATGAGGTAAGAGAAATAAAATGCAAAACCGAAATGCTAAGAATGTCTTTTTTCCCCCAGGACGATTTCGAACTGGAACAGGTTACCGCAGGAATCTATAACAATTCTGTCTGACGATGCATTTTTTTCTTCCTTGTCATAACATGTTCTTTTGATGAATGAAGTTGTGCTCTAAGGACCAATGCTGTCTGAAGATGTATCTTTCTTTTTCTTCATTAAGATATATTCTGTTATTGACTGAAGTTGTGTTTCTCGGGATGTATATTGTCACGTGGTAGTGACGGTGAAGAGAGAACACAGCAGCAGTACTGTGAAAGACAAAACTAGCTTTTATTGGGCGAACCTGTGCCCACAAAACAGGCCACACTTAAAGCACAACGATAGCGGCGAACACAGTCGGCGATCGTCGAAAAATCTGATCAGCGGGTCAAGCGCGTCGGCGTTTATAGAGCAGTCGTCGAATGTTCCAGATTAATCGTTCGGACCCTTGTGCCTTCCACAAAGTTCTACACCATTCGCGTTACGCGATGAAATCAGATAACACAAGGTTCGGCGACAACAGACAGCCGGGTAGAAGCATCGATAACTTTCCAGAAACATCGGATACATTCAGGCGCGTCCCTCGCTGTGCGATTACAGTTGTCAAGCGGCGAAACGTGGTCGCCCGATAAAGATAAGTACACGTGTCAATACCCCCCTCTTAAAAAACATCGACCAGATGCTACATACAAGCAAAATAAAAACACCCGTAGCAAAGAAAACAACAACAAAAAATAAAGAATTTCATCAGTGTCCGTAAAAGGGTTTAAGGCGCACCACGTGGACCACTTCAGATCGTGCGCGGCGCCGCTGTGAATGCGAAATGCCGTCTGGCACGACCTCATAGTCCAGAGCGCCAATACGTCGGATGACCTTGTAGGGTCCGAAATAGCGTCGGAGTAGTTTCTCACTGAGTCCTCGTCGGCGTATCGGTGTCCAAACCCAAACACGGTCGCCGGGCTGGTACTCAACAAAGCGTCGTCGGAGGTTGTAGTGTCGGCTGTCGGTCCTATGTTGGTTCTTGATCCGTAGGCGGGCGAGCTGTCGGGCTTCTTCGGCGCGCTGGAGGTAGCTAGCGACGTCAACATTCTCTTCGTCAGTGACGTGGGGCAGCATGGCGTCGAGCGTCGTCGTCGGGTTCCTGCCGTAAACCAGCTTAAACGGCGTGATCTGTGTTGTTTCTTGCACCGCCGTGTTGTAAGCAAATGTCACGTACGGCAGGACGGCATCCCAGGTCTTGTGTTCGACGTCGACGTACATCGCTAGCATGTCGGCGAGGGTCTTATTCAGCCGCTCCGTAAGACCATTCGTCTGCGGGTGGTAGGCCGTGATCCTCCTGTGCCTTGTCTGACTGTATTTCAGAATGGCTTGGGTGAGCTCCGCTGTAAAGGCCGTTCCTCTGTCGGTGATGAGGACTTCTGGGGCGCCATGTCGAAGCAGGATGTTTTCGACAAAAAATTTCGCCACTTCGGCTGCGCTACCTGTCGGCAGTGCTTTAGTTTCAGCGAAGCGGGTGAGGTAGTCTGTCGCCACGACGATCCACTTATTTCCGGTTGTTGACGTCGGAAAGGGTCCCAGCAAGTCCATCCCGATCTGCTGGAATGGTCGGCAAGGAGGCTCGAATGGCTGTAGTAATCCGGCTGGCCTTGTCGGCGGTGTCTTACGTCGCTGACAGTCTCGGCATGTTCTGACATAATGGGCGACGTCGGCGGTCAGGCGCGGTCAATAATACTTTTGTTGTATCCTCGAGAGTGTCCGGGAAAAACCGAGGTGTCCAGCGGTCGGATCGTCATGTAGGGCGTGCAATACTTCTGGACGAAGTCTTGACGGGACAACAAGAAGGTAGTTGGTGCGGACTGGTGAAAAGTTCTTCTTCACGAGGAGACTGTTTTGAAGCGTGAAGGAAGATAGTCCGCGCTTAAATGCCCTGGGGACAACGTCGGTGTGCCCTTCAAAATATTCCACCAGGCCTTTTAGCTCCAGGTCTGCCCGTTGCTGTTCAGCGAAGTCTTCCGCGCTTATCATGCCAAGGAAGGCATCGTCATCTTCGTCATCTTGCGGCGGTGGGTCAATGGGGGCGCGCGATAGGCAATCGGCATCGAAGTGTTTTCGTCCGGACTTGTAGGTTACAGTGATGTCGTATTCTTGTAGTCTGAGGCTCCACCGCGCCAGTCGTCCTGAAGGATCCTTTATACTCGCTAGCCAACACAAAGCGTGATGGTCACTGACGACTTTGAATGGCCTGCCATAAAGATAAGGGCGAAATTTAGCTGTAGCCCAAACGATGGCGAGGCATTCCTTTTCGGTCGTAGAATAGTTGCCTTCCGCTTTTGACAGCGACCGGCTAGCGTAAGATATCACCTGTTCGACTCCGTTTTTCCTCTGGACTAGAACGGCACCGAGGCCTAGGCTACTGGCGTCAGCATGGATTTCTGTATCGGCGTACTCGTCGAAGTGCGCAAGTACCGGCGGCGACTGCATGCGTCGTTTGAGTTCTTCAAATGCGTCGGCCTGCGGCGTTTCCTACTTGAACTCAACATCACATTTAGTTAGACGTGTCGACGGCTCGGCGATGCGTGAAAAGTCCTTGACAAAACGCCTGTAGTAGGCACACATGCCAAGGAATCTACGCACTGCCTTCTTGTCGGTGGGCTGCGGGAACTTTGCGATGGCAGCTGTTTTCTGCGGGTCGGGGCACACTCCGGATTTACTGATGACGTGGCCTAGGAACAGAAGCTCGTCGTAAGCGAAGCGGCATTTTTCTGGCTTCAGAGTGAGCCCTGATGACTTGATGGCCTCTAGTACTGTGGCAAGCCGCCTAAGGTGATCGTCGAAATTTCTGGCGAAGACGACGACGTCATCCAAGTAAACGAGACAGGTCTGCCACTTCAGTCCTGCTAATACTGTGTCCATGACGCGCTGGAACGTTGCAGGCGCCGAACACAGTCCGAATGGCATAACCTTGAACTCGTACAGGCCGTCTGGCGTGATGAAGGCGGTCTTTTCGCGATCCCTTTCGTCGACTTCTATTTGCCAGTAGCCAGACTTGAGGTCCATCGATGAGAAGTATTTAGCATTCCAGAGCCGATCCAATGCGTCATCTATCCGTGGGAGGGGGTATACGTCTTTCTTCGTGATTTTGTTCAATCGACGATAATCGACGCAGAAACGTAGGGTTCCGTCCTTTTTCTTCACTAAAACAACTGGAGACGCCCACGGGCTTTTCGACGGCAGGATGATGTCGTCGCGCAGCATTTCGTCGACTTGGTGTCTTATAGCTTCGCGTTCTCGCGTCGAAACTCGGTAAGGGCTCTGGCGGAGTGGTCGAGCGCACTCTTCGGTTATTATGCGATGCTTTGCGACTGGGGTTTGTCGAATCCTCGATGACGTCGAAAAGCAGTCTTTGTAGCGTCGAAGCAGACTTCTGAGCTGCTGTTGCTTAATCACTGGGAGACTTGGATTAATGTCCTAGTCTGGTTCGGGAACCATGGTCGTCGGGGTAGATGCGGAGGAATCCGAGAGGACAAACGCATTACCGGTTTCCAGAATTTCCTCGATGTACGCGATCGTCGTGCCCTTGTTGATGTGCTTGAACTCCGGGCTGAAGTTTGTCAGCAACACTTCAGTTTTCCCTCCATGCAGTCGAGCGATCCCTCTTGCGATGCAAATTTCACGGTCTAGCAGGAGACGTTGGTCGCCTTCGATGACACCTTCTACGTCAGCGGGTATTTCGGTGCCGACCGAAATAACAATGCTGGAGCGGGGCGGGATGCTCACTTGGTCTTCGAGCACACTCAAGGCGTGGTGACTACGAGGGCTCTCTGACGGTATCGCTTTATCTTCCGACAGCGTTATTGACTTCGACTTCAGGTCGATGACTGCGCCGTGTTGGTTCAGGAAGTCCATACCGAGAATGACGTCTCGAGAACACTGTTGGAGGATAACGAAGGTGGCAGGGTAAGTCCGGTCATGAATGGTAATTCTGGCAGTGCAGACTCCAGACGGCATGATGAGGTGTCCTCCAGCGGTTCGAATTTGAGGGCCTTCCCACGTAGTCTTAACTTTCTTCAACTGGGCGGCGATGTGTCCACTCATGACGGAGTAATCAGCCCCTGTGTCGACTAAGGCAGTGACTGCGTGGCCGTCGAGAAGCACGTCGAGGTCGGTGGTTCTTTGTCTGGCGTTGCAGTTAGGTCGTGGCGTCGGATCCCGGCTACGTCGTGTTGAACTGAAGTTGGAACGTCGCGTCGTCAAGTCGTCGTTCGTCGGTGTAGTCTTGCCTTCCTGACTTCGTCGGGATGGCGGCGTGTCGTTGTTATGTCGTCGAGATCGTTTCGTCGTCGTCTTCGTCGGCGGCGGAGGATCTTCGTCAGTTCGACGAACAGCAACCGCACCTCCATCGGTTGCTGCTTTTAGTTTTCCGGATATGGGCTCGCTGACCGGCCGCGGGCTGGGCCAGTGTATGGTCAGCGCTGCGGCGACAGGTAGCGGCCTGGTGATGGCGAACGGGACGGCCGTCGAGGGCTCCACTGAGTAGCGGCGAGGTAATCGGCGATGTCACGTGGGCGCTCGCCAAGCTGTGGACGCGGCGCGTTGACGGCGAAACCTCGCAGTCCCATCTCCCGGTACGGACATCGTCGGTAGACGTGACCCGCTTCTCCGCAGTGGTAGCAGAGCGGGCGGTGGTCAGGAGCACGCCAGATGTCCGTCTTCCTCGCGTAGGTGCGCTGGGCGACGGGTGGTCGTGCTGGCGGCGCCGGCGGCGGACGACGAAACTGTGGCGTGACAGGGCCCTGGCGCGGTCGCGGAGGGGGTCCTTGACGGCGTGCGACGGCGGCGTAGGTCATCGCTTGCGGCTCACGCTGCGGCGATTCAGGGGCTACTCCAAGTTGTTGTTGGAGTTCCTCACGCACGGCGTCGGCAATCGAAGCCACTTGAAGCTGTGATGATGGGAACAGCTTTTGTAGCTCCTCCCGCACGACAGCTCGGATAGTCTCGCGTAGGTCGTCGGCGGCCAGTGATTGAATTCCTCCGTAGTGGGTAGAGCTTGTACGGCGGTTGAATTGCCGGTTCCGCATTTCGAGTGTCTTCTCGATGCTGGCGGCCTCGCGAAGGAACTCTTCTACGGTCTTCGGTGGGCTTCGTATCATTGCGCCGAAAAGTTCTTCCTTCACACCACGCATGAGAAGGCGGACTTTCTTCTCCTCGGGCATATCCGGGTCGGCATGGCGGAACAGACGTTTCATTTCTTCCGTGAAGATGGCAACATTCTCGTTAGGTAGCTGCACTCGGGCGTCGAGCATGGCTTCGGCCCTTTCCTTGCGCACGACGCTCGTAAAGGTGCGCAGGAAGCCGGTACGGAAGAGGTCCCATGTCGTCAAGGTCGACTCCCGGTTCTCAAACCACGTTCTGGCGGCATCTTCTAAGACAAAGTACACATGCCGCAGCTTGTCGTCGGAGTCCCAGTTGTTAAAAGTCGCGATTCGTTCGTAGGTCTCCAGCCAAGATTCTGGGTATTCAGTCGCTGCTCCATGGAAGGTCGGTGGGTCCCGAGGTTGTTGTAGGATAACGGGGGACGCTGGGGCAGCCATTGGAGTTGTTTTGACCACGATCTTCTTTGTCGACTCAGGTAGAAGTCCGTGCTCTGGGGGCAGTCCTTGCAGTCTGCGGCTAGCACGCTGGTCTTCGGCGATGTTAGTTTGGTCCTCGGGCTTCGGGCTTGGATCGCGGCTTTGCGGCGGCGTTCGGTACATGAACGCACTAGCACCTCCACCAGATGTCACGTGGTAGTGACGGTGAAGAGAGAACACAGTAGCAGTACTGTGAAAGACAAAACTAGCTTTTATGGGCAACCAGCGCTGAAGCTTCGCGTGCCGACAGCAGCGCCGTAACACACAGCCTAGCGAGCGGTAGACACAGTTTCCAGTAGCACACGCAGTGATTTCGTGTCAGCAAATTCACCGACTGTCTTGAGTCACACTTTTCAAGGCTCCTCAAATGGCAGGGAACCGACGTGCTAGGACGTCGCAGCGCATGCGCTCTACGGAGCGCGCATGGCCATGGACAGAACTTGGCTGGCCGCATCGGACTAGGCAAACATTGATACAGGCGCACGTTTCTTATCGCTAAATATGTCGTGCCATCTTCGCAGCCTCCCTATCGGACGGTTTCAGCATATTTTAGTAACGCATGAAAAATGTCGTAGCGCCTCCTGGCCAGCGCTGGTTCCCCATTGCATAAAGAAAGAAATTCAACAAGAGGGGACACTCTTCAAAAACTGGCAACAGGAAACACGTCACGCCTAGTTTCAACAACAACCGTTAGTTGACGCGAGCATCAGAAAAAAAGAATGTGAAATAAACTTCCACACAACGTTTTATCTTTTTTATTCCTGCCCACTAAAAGTGAAAATGTTTTGCGTGTAAATGAACTTGTACTTTGCAACTTTTTGTTCCGTTGCCTAGCAACAAGCTAGCGGCACGCCAGAAACGCGCATACGTCATGCGCCAGACAAGCCGCATGAGTGAGCGAGGCCGGTCGTACGTGCGAAGCTCGCCTGCTCGGCGACCCGTCTGTTTTGGACATAGCCCATTTTTTAGGGGGCTCCCGGCCTTCTCTATGCTTCTCTTGCGTATCGTCTGCATTTAGACACGGCACCACTGCACTACTGCACTACGGCAAGGTGAGAAATTGTGTTTGACAGTGTGCGGCGTATTTTAAGCACATCTAGGCTTAGTTCGAGTGGCGCAGTTAGCGAAAAACAGCTCCGCCGTCCTGACGCAGTTAATTTCAGTTAATGCCTCGTCCTGGGAGATGTTTGCGACGCTTTCTGTGAGCCCCAACATTACTGTAACTTATATCGGTAGTTTTTTGGGCACGCTTGCCGCGCCCGGCTTATTGACGCAGTAAGGGAAAACCGGCTCGGCCGTGTGACGCATTTGCGCGTGTACTACATGCGTGTACTACGTCGTAGCGCCTAAGACAGACAAGTTTTCGCGCATTCTGTGGTCCCCAACATTATTGTATCTAGCGTCGTTATATTTGGGGTAGTTTAGAAGCACGGTTGCCGCGCCCGGCTTATTGACGCAGTTAGCGAAAAGCAGCTCGGCTATGTGCCGCAGTTAGTTTCGCGTGTACTGAATCTTACTGGTAGAAGTTCGTGACGCATTCTCTGACCCGAAAAAGTATTGTAATTTATTTGGTAACTTTTTGGGATATCTTGAGGCTTTCTCGCCGCGCCTGGGGTTGTGAAGCTGTTAGCAAAAAAGCAAGCCAGCCGTAGTGAGTGAGTTTTGCGTGTACTGAATTTTAGTGGGACAAGCTTGTGACGCATTTTATAGCCCTGCAACAACATATACCTAATGTCGGTACTCACGCCTCTCGAAAACGCGACGAGCGATTGCCGAGAGTGATAACACGGGAGTGTTGCATGCGCCGGCAGGACGCGTAAAAGATAACACGGAGGAGCTCAAGAACATGCCATTTATGTGTTCTGAGCGACTGAAAACAGGCTTTGCACCTACGAGTCTGACTTGAGTGCGATTAGAAGGCATTCTTCGAGCGTGTAACATGGTCTGGCTGAGCCTGTGTTGTAGCCACCTTTGTGTACTTGGCGTACCATCCTGTCGACTGAGGCCAAGTTGTTTTGGAAACGCGCAGTCACCCGTGTATTTGTGCACTTAAATAATGCCCGGGAAAGGAGGGGTGCTTGAATATCGGATGTTCAGATTTTATGGCATTGTCTTTGCTGCGAAATGTACGTAAAAGTGAATTTATCTGTAATGCCGCTCATTCACTACTTACGCACGTTTCGCCTCTACACGCAATACTCCTGTTAGGTCAATATACCGAAATGATACATGCTTGTAATTTACTTTCTTTCAGCTGATGGCATCCGGTGGAGCATCGTACGGCAACGACTGCTCCTTACCTGGTGCCGCAACTTTGGATGAGTGCAGAAGAAGCCCGGAACGAGCATTTATATAGAGCAAAATAAACATTTCATCATTTCAGAAGACGTCTTTCGTTTTCTTTATGAAATTGCACCTGACAGATTCGGTACAGTCTTGTTAAGGTCAATCGCAATCATTTCTACTTAATAACGAAACGATTCCATGCCAAGGCCACGCGAGGTTCAGCAGAAGCGAAAAAAAAAAGAATGCCGTGCCGAGCAGCGGAGCCAGCGCGGCGGGTACCAACTGATGTTCAAAACGCGCGCGCCCAAAACCGAAACCGGAAGAAGTCAACAACATCCGCTTGGGGTGCTTCGGTCAATTCGGCCGCTGGGCTCTATGGGAGTTTCCGCTCTTGTTGAAATTTCTTTCTCTATGCCCATTGGGCGAACCTGTGCCCACAAAACAGGCTACACTTAAAGCACAACGATAGCGGCGAACACAGTCGGCGATCGTCGAAAAATCTGATCAGTGGGTGAAGCGCGTCGGCTTTTATAGAGCAGTCGTCGAATGTTCCAGATTAATCGTTCGGACCCGTGTGCCTTGCACAAAGTTCTACACCATTCGCGTTACGCGATGAAATCAGATAACACAAGGTTCGGCGACAACAGACAGCCGGGTAGAAGCATCGATAACTTTCCAGAAACATCGGATACATTCAGGCGCGTCCCTCGCTGTGCGATTACAGTTGTCAAGCGGCGAAACGTGGTCGCCCGATAAAGATAAGTACACGTGTCAATATGTTGTGCTGTAAATTATTTAGCATTTATTATGAAATGACTTGTACTGTTTGTTGTATATACTATATGACCCCCCCCCCCCCCCCCACTGTAATGGCACACTGGCGCTGTGGGTTCTGTAATAAATGAATAAATAAATAAATAAATAAATGGACGGAAGGCTTACACATGCTTCACCACTAACGTGAATGTGCAAAACCTCGGATATAAGGCGTGCGTGGTCATCACGGTATTTTGACAGGTAGGTCACACCTTCGAAAGATGGCTGGCAGCTGTATTCATTGCAATGCAGTGACAACTGACCATCTTTCGCCCGTTTTTGAAATTTGTTTGAGTGCTCGCGCATGCGGTCATTGATGCACCGCCCTGTTTGGCCGATTTAAAAACGCTTGCATGAAAGGGGGATCTTATACACCACACAGTCACAACAGTCACCAACAAACCTCTGTCTGTGCTGCTTTTTACAACTTTTTTTGTTGTTCTTGCTTACCCGATTGACTTGGTGGCACAGGCTACCTAACTTATTTTTGGCAGTAAACAGGAACCTGACGCCTGCCCTGCTGACAACCTTTTCGAGGTTGTGCGCAACCTGGTGAACATATGGTATGACCGCAACCATTTGCCGTGAGCGATTTTCAGATAGAGCAGCTGCCGACTGCTTTCCTTTAAGGTTCGTGGCGAGGCTTTCAGCGATGCTATTCAAAAGCGGTACCGGGAAACCTGCGAGTTTCCGTCTGGCTACTTGCTTTTCGAAGCTTACATCCACTTGGTGGTCACAAGACCGGATGAAGGCCCCCTTCATGCAGGATCTTGCTATACCACGCTTGACTATCTTCGTGTACGCGGACGAAAATGGGAGAAGGCTCTAATGAGACCGAGGAGCGTAACCCCAACATACATGATCGCTTACGAACGTTAGCTCCCAGTCTAAGAAACAAAGTGAGGTAGCCTGTGCCACCAAGTCAATCGGGTAAGCAAGAACAACAAAAAAAGTTGTAAAAAGTAGCACAGACAGGGCTTTGTTGGTGACTGTTGTGACTGTGTGGTGTATAGGACCCCCCTTTCATGCAAGCGTTTTTAAATCGGCCAAACGGGGCGGTGCATCAATGACCGCATGCGCGAGCACTCAAACAAATTTCAAAAACGGGCAAAAGATGGTCAGTTGTCACTGCATTGCAATGAATGCGGCTGCAAGCCATCATTCGAAGGTGTGACCTACCTGTCAAAATGCCGTGATGACCACGCACGCCTTATATCCGAAGCTTTCCGCATTCACGTTAGTGGCGAAGCATGTGTAAGCCTTCCGTCCATTTCTCTCCTTCCGAAGGAGGTTGCCTTCCTATCACATTAATTGCAATTCCCCCTGCGCATGCCCAATTCTCTTCATTCTGTGGTTTCAGATAGCGGCGGAGCATATATATGCTGACTGAAAAAATAAAGACACTGTGGTTGTTAGTCAGCGCTGTTGTCTGTGTCCTTTCACTCGTCCTGTCGTTTAGCGCTGTTTTTATTGCTAGTAATAACACGCGATCGACCCTGTCAAGAGGCCGTGTTCCTACCAGAAAGCTTGCTTTCGTGCATAACGTTCGCCGCCAATGTTTCCCGGTAAACGTTACGGTTACATGAACTGCAGTTGCCGGGAAACGTAAAAATGAGTCAGGGGTCTTTGAGTGCTATGGCGTTCTACCCCTAAAGGTGAAACTTAAGCATCTTCAAAGTTTTTTGCTACTGTAACTGAAAAAAAAAACATCATTATATTATGTTTTACTTTATTACACAGAAACATTCCATTTTAAAATTGGTTATTTTTGTTGAAAAGTGCCCTGGAATATTACAACCATTTGGAATGATACTACTCTGAAAGTTATAGATTTGTAACTGGTGAAGTGCTTAGCTACTATTGCCAAGAGAGAGCCGTAGAGAATTGACGGCATGTGATAAATAAAACGAGCGGCCCCATAAACTGAAAATTCGGCTCTTCATGCATGGGCAAGGGCAACTGGCGCTGTAATTATGGCAAAGCAAAATGCCTCTAATTGCTGCTGATGGAGCTTTTTTTTTTACGCGCTCAAAAGGAAGGTTTGTTTCAACACCTTGTGTCCAGCGATGCGGAAACTTGCGTATAGCTTGCCGTAAGATAATGAAAATATAAACGTGCTGTTCCGCATACCTTAAGAGCATCGGTATGAGCCAGACGGCAGCCAGTGAAGCATGCCCCTGGTTTCCTGCGGGCGTTTCAAACGTTGCGGATAATTGAAGCCTGCCGAATGCGTTGTAATTAAGGCTGCGTTCTTGTGCTTCAAGCTTCGCGATGATTACACATGTTTGCTGCACAGACCTCACACGCCTAATGAAACGAAGAATGAAGCATGCGATGGGCGGCACAGTTTAATTAGCGAGAGGCGGAACGAAAAGAAACAAGAATTGTGTAGTCAGGGGAGCTTAGAGAATAAACAACGCCTAGCGGCTCGAGAACATGCAGCGATCACTGAGCACGCGATTGCATCTTTATACGGCGGCTAGTTGCCCTTTTTGAGGTATATTTCGGAGCAAGGAGCACCGAAACAAAGAAATGGGTAAGGAGATGCTTTTTAACAACTAATAAAGAAGTAAAGCACCTTCGGCAAAAGAAATCAATAGGTACAGCGAAGTGGTCCTTCCATGCATACTTGCATGTGCTTTCGCCCACATCAAAGCGCTGCCAGGCGCAATGAAAAGGCTGTTGGTTTGTCCGCAAACGCATTGGGATCACTGTCAAATAGTGAACAATGCCGCCACTGCTTGCCACTGCTGGCTGTTTGGGAATCATCCCGCCTAACGTCTGCTCCGCCTCCCAAGGAAGGGTGGTTTGCATCTACAACGGACACGCGCCTGTGCTTTCTCACATATTGACTGCATGACGGATATGATTTAGCACAAAGGTACTGACGGTGCTTTAAAAATGCCTTGAGGTTTGTGAACGTCATTGTTTTATTTTGAGACATGTTAATTCATCAGCATTGAGAAAAAATTGCGTGTGGTATAGCTCTGGTTACCCGGTTTAGCTCTGGCTAAGCAAAAGGTGCATGACTACGCTTGTTGGCTTAGTTTGTGGTTAAACGTTCGGTTTAGCTTTATTTTATAGACACGACCAGACACACTGTTAAGGTAACGACTAGGCTAGGTAACGACTAGGTAACGTCTACGCAGCGTCTCATTCCGACGCTCTCGAGAACTCAAAGCGGTCTCTTGCTCAGATGAAGAATCACTCCGGTACGTGGCACGACTTCTAGCCGCATGTTCCTTACGACGCTTCTCGAGTCGTGCTGCGCGTTCTTCTGGCATCTCTTGAGCGCGTTTTCTCTTCCTCGCTTCGTTCTGTCGTCGTTGCGTCTCTTTCGCGCTCTCCATAACGACTAAATATACTGAGGCGGCAGAATTAAGCGTCTTTCCTTTCTTTACATAACTATCATCGCATATATATATACATACATATACACATACTTACATACATACATATACACATCTATATATATATATATATATAAATATATATATATATATATATATATATATATATATAGATATATATATATATACATACATATCTAAAATTATGGGTTTTTACGTGCCAGAACCACTTTCTGATAATGCGGCCGCCGTGGCCGGGATTCGATCCCGCGACCTCGTGCTCAGCAGCCCAATATATATATATATATATATATATATATATATATATATATATATATATATATATATATATATATATATATATATATATATATATATATATGTATATATGTATGTATATATGAGCCCCGCGGAAATGAAGGAGCCATCCTGGCGACTTAGGTATCTGAAGGGACGGTAGAATGGTGATACCGCTTGAGACGCTGAACGTGAACTACTTCGCGGTTACGACGTCGCATGTCGGACGGCGGCGTTAGCGGCTCAATCAGGTAATTCACGGGTGATGTTCTCCCGAGAACGCGGTATGGCCCGTCGTATGGTATGGTATGGTATGAATAACTTTATTTAGGTCATGAGGGATCAGTCTGGGACTGATGCGGGCCGCTCCCACGTCGGTACAGAGAGGCCGAGCCCCTCTGCCGTCACACGGGCCCTCTGGACAGCCCTGAGTTGGTCCGCCAGCACTTCAATGGGCCGTCGTACTTCTGAAGGAGTTTTGAAGCGAGCCCAGGCGTGCTGTGTGGCACTAACAACCAAACGAGAGCACCGGTAGAAAAATGGGAGTCGAGTTCTGGGCATCGTTACCGGCATTTTGACGGTTCTGGTCGTCCGAAGTGAATCGGCGGGCCAGCTGGTGGGATTCCTCGGCGTGTCTGGTGGCTTCCGAGATCGGCAGGCATTCGGATGGGTCTGGCCGGTAGGGCAGAATGGTGTCGATTGTGTGCGAAGGATGACGGCCGTAAAGAAGGTAAAAGGGTGAGAATCCGGTAGTGGCCTGAGTCGCGGTGTTGTAAGCATGGGTGACGAACAGAAGAACGAGGTCCCAGTTAGAGTGATCAGGTGAAACATACATGGCGAGCATCTCACCAAGAGTTCGATTAAAGCGTTCCGTGTTACCGTTAGTCTGTGGGTGATAAGCAGTGCATTTACGATGAACAATAGCGCATTCAGCATGCAGTTGTTCGATGACTTCAGATAAGAAGGCGCGGCCTCTGTCGCTTAAAAGTTCACGTGGACCTCCATGACGACGGAGAAAACGGTGAAGTATGAAATTGGCGACTTCCTGCGCTGTAGCATTTGGTAGAGCCGCGGTCTCCTCATAACGGGTTAAGTGGTCTACCGCAACGATTATCCACCTGTTGCCGGTGGGAGTCAACGGAAGTGGCCCGTAGAGATCTATGCCCACCCGATCAAAGGGTCGGGATGGGCATTGCAGAGGCTGGAGTTCACCGGCGGAGTTGTGCGGTGGTGCTTTACGGCGTTGGCACTCACGACAAGAGCGGACGAACGTTCGAACGAAATTGTACATTCCCCGCCAGTAATAGCGCGGTCGAAGTCTTTCGTAGGTGTTAAAACTCCCGCGTGGGCACACTGAGGGTCGACGTGGAACGAGGAGCAGAGCTCTGATCGCAAGGTTCTCGGAATGACGAGTAACCAGGTGCGTCCCTCTGGGGCATAGTTGCGTCGATATAGTAGCTGGTCTCGAATCGCAAAATGAGGAACTTGGCGCCGAAGCGTACGTGACGCTGGAACTTTCGACGTATCGGAGAGAAGGTCGAGCAGAGATGCAGTCCAGGGATCATTACGCTGTGCAGCAGCGATAGTGTCAACGTCCAGAGAGGATAATGTATACTCGCAGGCGGAGTCGTCACTGGCCTTCGGGGTAAGCGGCGATCGGGATAGCACGTCAGCATCGGAGTGCTTTCGCCCGGAACGGTAAACCATGCGGATGCCATATTCTTGGATTCGCAATGCCTAGTGGGCAAGGCGGCCTGATGGATCTTTGAGCGTCGACAGCCAACATAGTGCGTAGTGGTAGGTCACTACGTCAAAAGATCGGCCGTATAAATATGGGCGAAACGTGCCAAGCGCCCACACAATGGCCAAACACTCCTTTTCTGTAACGCTGTAATTGGTTTCCACCTTGGTGAACGTGAGACTCGCGTATGCGACGACGTATTCTCTGTGGCCAGGTTGACGCTGGGCCAACACAGCGCCAAGGCCTACACCACTTGCATCGGTATGGATTTCGGTTGGCGCTTGACGGTCAAAATGGCGAAGAATGGGTGGCGTCGTGAAAGACGGCGCAAGGTTGTGAAGGCGTCGTCACACTCTGGAGACCATGATGAGAGATCCATAGCGCCACCAAGGATCTGCGTGAGAGGCGATATAATTGACGCAAAGTTTCGAACGAATCGTCGGAAGTAAGAGCAGAGGCCGATAAAACTGCGTAGCTCTTTCAGAATGGTAGGTTTTGAGAAAGCAGTAACAGCACGGGATCCGGGCGAATGCCCTCCTTTGACACGACATGGCCTAAAATTGTGAGCTGGCGAACAGCAAATCTACACTTCTTCAGGTTAAGTTGCAACGCGGCGTTGGTCAAGCAAGTGAGTACGTGCTGGAGGCGGAGCAGGTGCGTTGCGAAATCAGGGGCGAGCACCACAAGATCGCCAATATAGCAAAGACAGATTTTCCATTTGAGGCCACGTAGAACATTATTCATCATCCTTTCGAACGCAGCAGGAGCGTTGCAAAGTCCGAAAGGCATGACGGTGAATTCATACAAGCCGTCTGCTGTAACAGAGGCAGTTTTCAGGCGATCGGCCTCTGCCATCGGAACCTGCCAGTAGGCTGACCGAAAATCCAGCGAAGAAAAGAACTCGGCTCCCTGTAAACAGTCCAGAGCATCATCGATGCGTGGTAATGGGTAGACGTCCTTCAGCGTGATCTTGTTCAAGCGTCGAAAATCAACACAGAAGCGGATGGAACCGTCGTTTTTTGGGAGGAGGACCACGGCAGAGGCCCAGGGGCTTTGGGAAGGCTGAATGACGCCTCGACGGAGCATGTCATTAACCTGGTCTGCAATGACGCGATGTTCCATAGTGGACACGCGATATGGTCTTTGTCGCAGCGGTGAGTGAGAGCCAGTGTCGATGTATTGCTCGACCATCGATGCGCGGCCAAGAGATGGTTGCGCAACGTCGAAAGAACGACGGAAGTGCTGAAGGAGTGCGAGAAGTTGAGATCGATGCGAATGCGTCAGATCTTCGGCGATGAATGGGCTGAACACACCAGTGCATGTGGAGTCGGGTACGGAGAGGGCACTCAGTTCATGGACGGCAGTAGAAGGCACTTCGTCGAGGACGGAGACAATTCGTGTTGAATCGACCGACTCGACGTAACCAAGGCATTCGCGGCGGAGCAGTGATAGCGGCGATGAAAGATGATTGTAAATGGGCATCATGCTGACACCGGCGGCAAGGTCAAGAGCTGCAAAGAGCAACGGAAGCGCTTTTCGGGTAACAAAGTGATGAGAGGGCATGAAGAAGACCGTCTCGTTGGATATGATACTACAGAAGACTGGTACGAATGCTGAAGAGCGTGGAGGAATACAGGTGTCTTCTTTCAGGACAATTTCAGCGGCAGGATGAGCATCGACGGAGGCCAGGTAACCAAGGTGGAAAAGTTCAATCTCAGCCCGAGCGCAATTGATGATGACATTGTGGCGTGAGAGAAAATCCCATCCTAGAATAACGGCGTGGGAGCACGATGAAAGAACTATGAATTCGATCGTGTACAAAACGTCCTGTATGGTCACACGGGCAGTACAAGCAGCGGTAGGGCGAATGGGTTGAGCACTCGCCGTTCGGAGCGACAATCCAGACAGAGACATCGTCACTTTACGAAGCGAACGGCAAAATCTTGCATCCATATCTGAAATAACGGCACCGGTATCGACGAGGGCGACTGTAGCGACATCTTCGATAAACACATCAATGACATTGGCAGGTAAAGGAGGAGGACTTCGGCATGTCGACACTTGCGCAGTTCTTGCCTCAGGAACTGCGTCGTCTAGTTTCCCTCTTCGTTAGAGACGGGCCGTCGAGGCATAGGGGAACGCGATCGGCGGCGTGGGGAGGGTGACCGGTGGCGTTCGAAGCGAGGACGGCGATCAGTCTGGGAGTGAGCTGGTGATGGGTCGAAGGATCCGTAAGGCGCAGTTGGATCAGGCGGCACATAGGACGCGCGGCGATCGCCATCGAACGCCTGCGATTGGCGGCGGCAGAACCTTGCGACATTACCGGGATACCTACAGGCGAAGCATATAGGGCGATTGTCCGGCGTACGCCACGGGTTTGTGACGGCAGTGGTGGTCCAGGGGACGGGAGGGGGAGGGCGGTGCACAGGCTGCTGGAAGCGACGCACGGGCACAGTGCTAGGGGCCATTGCAGCAACCGTAGCATAAGTGAGTGGTGTAGTCACGACATCTTGCTGGTGAAGAGCCGGCAGCGCTTCCGCGACCTCTTCATGGATCACGTTACGGAGATGAGACGGAAAAGCGCTGGCAGACTCCTGAGTAACGGACACCAGAGATAGCTGTCGTGCAACTTCCTCGCGGACGAAGTCCTTGATTTGGGTTATCAGAAAGGCTTGTGCTGGGCCGGTGGTCAGCCTGCAGAGTGACGTCGCATTTGGTGTGGGATGTCGCCTTGTCAGAGCGCACTGCTTACGCAACTCATCATAGCTCTGGCACAAGCTGATGACGTCGCCAACAGTGCGTGGGTCCTTGGCCAGAAGCATCTGGAACGCGTCATCATCGATTCCCATCATGACGTGCTTGATCTTTTCGGCTTCCGTCATGGCAGCGTTCACGCGCCTGCACAAATCTAGAACATCGTCTATATAGGTGGTGAATGTCTCACCCGTGTCCTGTGCGCGTGTACGCAAACGCTGCTCGGCTCGGAGTTTCCTGACGGCGGGTCGGTCGAATACTGCGGCAATCGAAGTCTTGAACACCGACCACGTTCGAATATCCCTCTCATGATTTCTGAACCAGAGACTGGCCACTCCCGCAAGATAGAATGATAGGTAAGCCAGTTTATCTGAGTCATTCCATTTGTTATGAACGCTCACCCGCTCGTAGGACGACAGCCACTATTCAACGTCATTGTCATCGGTTCCGCTGAAGATGGGAGGCTCCCGTTGGCGAACGGTACCAGAGCAAGGGCCGGGTGGCGGTGGAAGAGTCTGCTGGTCGGCGTCCGGCATGGCAGAGGGTAGCGTCCGAGAACGGAGTTCCAGGATCGATGGTAGAGTGGAAAGTTACCCAGCACCTCCACCACTTGTAAAGGAGATTTATTAGGGTTCGCAGCGACCGCCGGTTCTACGATGCACCGAGCAGTTCCCGAGCTCGAGCTTCTGCAGCGCGCTTGATGCTGGCGATGCTGCTGACCCAGTCCGAACGTTCAATATCTTCCTTACAATATATATATATATATATATATATATATATATATATATATATATATACATATATATATATATATATATATATATATATATATATATATATATATATATATATATATATATATATATATAGACGAGAAGGAAGGGCGTTAACCGAGGGGCCCGATTTTTATTAGTCATGATGAGAAGCCAACAAACACTGACACCAAGGACAACATAGGAGAAATTATGCTTAATGAATGGAATGAAGGAACGATAAATTAATGGAAATTAAAGTGGATGAAAAAACAACTTGCCGCAGGTGGATACCAAACTCACAACCTTCGCATTTCGCGTGCGATGCTCTACCAGTTGAGCTACCGCGGCGCTGTTTCCCCATCCACATTCTTGGGTATTTATGTGTACTAGTAGAACCCTGGGAGTGTTAGCCAGGAAACAGCGCCGTAGTACACATAAATACCCAAGAAAGTGGATGGGGAAACAGGGCAGCGGTAGCTCAACTGGTAGAGCATCGCACGCGAAATGCGAAGTTTCTGGGTTCGGTTCCCACCTGCGCCAAGTTGTTTTTTTCATCCACTTTATTTTCCATTAATTTAAAGTTCCGTCATTCCATTTATTAAGCACAAGTAATTTCCCCTATGTTGTCCTTGGTGTCAGTCTTTGTTGGCTTCTCATGTTGTGACTACATATATATATATGGACTACATGGACCATGACCATAGACTACATGACGGTTCAATAATGTTCTTAGCAAGCTTTTACGAACTTCGGCGTGAATGACTTGACGCTCCGCCGGTGACACTCGATATGGGTGGCGCTGAATACGAGGCGCAATGCCGATATTAATGCAATGTTTCACAGCTGTGTTTTCGGCCAAAGGACGATCGTTAAAGTAAAACATATCGTGGTAGGAAAACAGAACGCGGAAGAGTGGGTGAGCGTGCTCGGACGGCATGTCGGGCGCAGTCATTTTCTCAAAGTCGGTCAGGGTACAAGTTGGTGACTGTGATGGTACAGCAGGATCGGCTGAATTGACGGCTACTGCAATATATGCTACTGAGTGATCCTTGAATGAGTAAAGCTAGGCCAGAGACATCCCACGTGGTAGCACTTGTGTCGTCAAGAAAAAATTGACCACTGTCAGGCAGACGCAATTCGCCGTAATAGATAAAACTGTATCAGGTACTGTGATCCCGTGTTTAAGGAGGATGTCTTGCATAGGAGCCGCGATGTAGTGACTGTCGGGGACTTGTGGGGATGACACGAAGTCAACGTAAGTCAGTTTGAAGGTGGAAAGTGAGCGAAGTCGATGGAACTGAGGTGACTGGGGTGTGGTTGAGCGGGATCCAGAACAGGCAGGTCAAGGAGAAGAATACTGGCGGAACAATCGATGAGAGCAGAGTGTGCGGAGAGGAAGTCTAGGCAGAGGATGATGTCGTGGGGAATGAGAGCGATGACTGTGACTAGCACGGTAGTGGAGCGATCGGCGAAGGAGACGCGGGCGGCACACAAACTAATTACGAGGGCTGTTCCGCCATCGGCGACATGGACACCAGGCGTCGTGGCGGGCGTGGTTACTTTCTTCAGATGGTCACGAAGGTCAGCGCTCATTACCGACAAATCCGCCCCAGTGTCTATAAGAGCAGATACAGAAACGCCGTGGACTTGCACGTCAAGAAAGTTCAGATGAGTGGGCAACGTCAGTAAAGGATTTGGCGGCGTAGGGAGCAATACAGCGTCCCCTTGAGGCGCTGCATCGTCTAGTTTTCCGACTGGGAGCGGCGTCCGAAGGAGTCGGCGAATAGGAGCGAAGGGGCTGGGAGGAGCGAGATTACCGTCGTTAGGGCGAAGGCGACCGAGAATAGGGGCGGTTCGGCGCAGGAGAATCGGTGGCGGCATTATCGGAACGGGTGGCATAGGGACGAGAAGGGCGACTTGAGTGGCGAGAGTAGGTAGTATAAGTACACAGGGTCGGGGAACTCCAGCGGCTGCGACAGTGCCGAGATATGTGCCCGACTCGATGGCAGTGAAAACGAATGGGCTTGTTGTCAGCAGTGCACTATTCAGATGGGTTGCGGAAACGTGGTGGGTAAGAAGATGCGGGACGGGGTAGAGTCGAAGATGCCGGGTGGGTATCAGGGCGATGGGCCGATTAGATGGTGTGAAGACCCATGTTTGCGAACTCTTGGTGGACAGCGGCCTGGATCAGGGAAACCGTGACTGCAGGTGCGTTGGAGGAGCTGTAGTCGAAGGCAGCCGGATCGGCAGCCTCGATCTCACGCCGGACGATCCTGGTAACATTGTCAGTGTGGTTGGGACGATGAGCTTCGGCACAGGAAGACGTCGCTGGGGTGTTCGGCAGACGGGCAAACTGCTGGTCGATACGTCGGCCTTAAGCGCGTTCCAGGCGGCGGCACTTTTTTATAACTGCATCCACCGTCGCCACGTTGTTACAAACAAGCAAGTTGAAGGCGTCATCGGCAATGCCTTTGAGGATGTGGGAATCCTAGTCTGTCTCAGTCATGTGTGCGTCAACTTTGCGGCACAGAGACAAGACGTCCTGAGTGTTCGTGACGAAGGGCTCTGTTGACGTCTGCATACGGCCGGAAAGCGCATTCTGCGTGGCATGTTGGTGACCGTAGGGGTTGCTGAACATGTCTCAGAGCTTTTGCTTAAGCGAATCCCAACTGGTGGGCGCATCATCGTGTGTAAGAAACCAAACTCGAGGTGTGCCACCGAGGTAAAAGACTACGTTGGCGAGCATGGTAGTAGGGTCCCACCGGTTATTGCGGCTGACGTGTTCGTACAGGCTGATCCACTCCTCGACGTCTTCCTCATCTTTTCGGAGAATACGCTAGGATCACGGGAAGCGGGGAGAGTGATGTAGGTCGTCGAAGTGACACCAGGTGACGGAGCCGGCAGAGTCGAGTTGTCGTCGTCGGGAGCCATGAAGGAAGGCTCGATGTACCGTCCACTGAGAAGCTCCGTGACGAGCTACAGGGAACGTCCACCTGCACCAAATATGTTACGTAGGAAGACGAAGACGAAAGCAATATACAAGTATATTTACAAGGAAATACGCCACGCTTGGCGAAGAGCCAACAACCCGCGCTAGCCTCTGATTGTCGTCGTCGTCTTGACCCTGCTCGCGTCTTTGCCATTGCAAATACTGTTCCGTAGCAATCTATGCCACGTTTACCTGCCTAGCCAGGCACGTGAAGACGTGATGCAGCCTGGGCGCCCACATCTGTCTGGAACAGATGTCCGCGCTTGCGTCGCGCTTTGATGCGCCCGAGCTGTGCTGCACCGCGCAGACGCGGGCCCGCGCGTGAGGAAGCATGTGTGTGGTGCAACCTCACAGAACGTCACTGACGCACTTGTCAGTGCGGCTTGGAGGGGTTTACTATCCCCATACCTGTGTCCTAGCGTGTTTAATCCAGGTCACTGTCGTTCCCTTACATATACGTACTTCTACATCATCACCATTAGCCTGGTTACGCCCACTGCAGGGCAAAAGCCTCTCCCATACTTCTCTAACTACTCCGTTCATGTACTAATTGTGGCCATGTTGTCCCTGTAAAATTCTTAATCACATCCGCCCACCTAACTTTCTGCCGCCCCCTGCTGCGCTTCCCTTCCCTTGGAATCAAGTCCGTAACCCTTAATGACCTTCGGTTATCTTCCCTCCTCATAACATGTCCTGCCCATGCCAATATCTTTTTCTTGAATTCAACTAAGATCTCAGTAACTCGCGTTTGTTCCCTCACCCAATCTGCTCTTTTCTTATCCCTTAACGTTACACCTATAATTCTTTCCATAGCTCGTTGCGTCGTCTTCAATTTCAGTAGAGCGCTTTTCGTAAGCCTCCAGGTTTCTGCCCCGTACGTGAGTACTGGTAACACACAGCTGTTACATATTTTTCTCTTGAGGAATAATGATACAGGGATATTCTACATCAACGTAAACAATTTCTATATAATTATTCTCTAGAGGGTGCACGCCGTGATGTTTGGTTATCAATTCTTTTTCGCGCTAACTTCGTTTTTCAAGGCTCCTACTGTTTTATTTTCTATAAAAGTAAGTAATTTGATCGAAACTTGCATGTTGCCTCTGCAAAATAGCCCGTGAGCTTTCATGTAGGCTGTTTACGTCGTGTATATATTGAATAGCGCAAATAGATATTACAAGCATAATGAAGAAAAACAGAGAGAGAGAGAGAGAGAGAGAGAGAGAGAGAAATAGAAGACACCAAAGGCAGCGACACTAACTAGACGCGCCTCCAGTTTGCTATACTCCACTGGGGAAAGGGGTATGGGGATGAGGGGAAAGAGAGAGATTGGAGGGAGAGAGAGAGAGAGAGCACAGTGTCGCACACAGGTAAAGGTTCTCCACGAGTCTATACACATGGCTCACAGGAGCTGTCGACTTCAGGTGTTTCAAGAGAGTGTTCGTGGCTTCTTGTGCCATGGACGCGTTCGGCCATGGTCCATGGATTTTCATTACGGAAAATGTTCTAGATTCCTGCTGGTGGAATGAAGAAGAACGCCTGCACGTAAGTAGCAGGATTGCCATCATCATCGTGCGCCGCAGATGCTCCAGCTTAGAGACTGTGCTCGGTGAAGTGCTCTACCCGTCATCAGCCCGTCGTGTAATAAACCTCCTTTATAATTAGTAGACGCGCTAGGTCCCTTTCAGCTCTACTATCCTGGAACTCCGCAATCGGACGCTACCTTCCACCATGCCAAACGACGACCAGCAGAAGCTTCCGTCGCCGCCTGTTCTCTGCGCTGGCCTTATTCGCCAGCGTGATCCTACCATCTTCACCGCGACGGATGGCAACGGCCCTTGAGTAATGCCTTGCGCCACACGAGCCGGTCGCCTCACAAGGCCGCTCCGCTCGCTGGGCCCTGTGATTCTAGGGGCACGACATACGCGTGGTGTATCGTTCCGGGCAGAAGCATTCCGACGCTGACGCTCTTTGCCGCTCATCACTCTCGGCAGAGGCCCTTCGTAAGTCCGAAGAACACAATGACCGCTGGATTGTATGCCTTTTCGACGTTCTCTCGGATACCTCCACTGTTCCGGCCTCTCGAACACCTCGGTGCCAAGTTCCTCATTTCAAAATCTGTGATCAAATCCTGTACCGACGCAACTATGCCCCAGACGAATAAACGTGTTTGCTCGTCATCGCGAGAGCCTTGAGATCAGAGGCCTGTTCCTCTTTCCACTCGGACCCCGTGTGTGGCCACGCCAGCGTTTTCAAGACGTATTAGCGACTTCGGCACCGCTACTACTGTCGGAGGATGTACACCTTCGTTCGGAACTTCGCCCGCTTTTGCCATGAATGTCAGCAACGCACATCTCCGCAATTCCCCCCAACTGAAAAACTCCAACCAATGCCATGCCAATCTCAAGCTTTGGTCATGTAGGTGTCGATTTATATGGTCCACTTCATTTGTATACGTCCGTCAACAGGTGGAATATAGTTGCCGTCGACCACTGAACACGCTATGCAAATTTCTGCTTCCCTCCCAGCTGCTACAGCACAGGAAATCGCCACTTCTATACTGCACCGTTTTGTGCATCGCCACGAATTCCCACGTGAACTCCTCAACGACCGAAGCCACACCTTTCTGTCTGAAGTCGCTGAAAAATTGATTGCTGAAGGCGCTATGGTTCATCGCACATGCTCGCCTATCACCCGCAAACGAATTGAGCCACGGAACGCTTTATTCGCACACTTGGTGACATGCTACGAATGAATAAATGTTTATTTCATCTTGAATACACTTTCAAGAAAGGCGCAGGGGCAGAAGGCGCACAGCGCCTGACAGGGGCCCCTGTACCCCCAATATACGCTTTTATTATACATTATTTAGTGGTAGTTCATTGGCAGTGAGCGGACACACACAACGTTACATATTTTAACACATTATGCACGAGTTTACACAAACTGAGAACAGAAATAACAAAATTTTTGGGTTACTGTTTGTTTACTAATATAGACGGTGAAATAAGAAAATAATGTTCCCCTTTTCCTCCCCTCTTCCCTCTCCTCTCCCGGTTCACAGTCAATAACGTACAGGTTATACAGGTAAATTACCATAGTACACTAAAGTGCAGCATATAACCATGAACATGTACGTATCCACGCAAAACAGAAAAACAGGAAAAAAGGCGGGTTATAATATATTTATGTAGCAACACTCACTCTCTCAAACACTGTGTTAGTAACAATTCCTTCACATGGCTTTTGAAGGCGTTTCTTGTCATACTGAAATCAATGTTATCTTCTAGCTTATTTAGGATTGTTAGTACTTGGTACTTGGTTGTTTGTTTACCATACTTGGTCCTTGTGTTTAGGGTCCGTTTTCTTTTTAGTCTCATATCGTAAGGAGCTTCACTAATGTTTTCGTGTATATAGAGTGCATTTTTATATTTATACTGCAGTAGTTTAAAATCGTAAACGTCGTTAGCTTTAAGCATTAGGTATTTAAAAAATAATGGTAGTGTGCTTAGTTCATGACATGGTCCCTGATAGTTTTCGTAAATGCGCAATATTTTCTTTTGTAGAATAATGAGCCTGTTGTAGTTAGCTTTTGTTGTGATACCCCATACCAATATGCCGTACGATAATCTGGAGTAGAACAGTGAAGTATAAGATTTTGTTTCAGCCAAATAGGTATTAAATGTGCAATTTTATACAAGCATCCAACAGATCGGGAGAGTTCGCTAGCTAAATTATTAATGTGTACATTCGATGAAAGGTGCTCTTGGAACCAAACACCAAGAAACTTTTGCTCTTTAACCCTGGTTATCTGTTGCCCTTCAAAAGTTAAAACTATTTCTCTACTTTGTGGTTTGTTAAGTGCACGAAATATTATGTACTTTGTTTTTGCTGTGTTAAGCTGCAGCCTATTTTCCCGGAGCCAGGCCGCGAGGGATGCAAGGTAAGTGTTGGCCCTTTTTTCAAAATCTGTTATATCTGTGGAATTAAAAAAGATATTAGTTTCATCGGCATACATAATAAGTTCAGGAGAGTTGGGTATAGTTACAATGTCAATAATGTAAACAAGAAATAAAAACGGTCCTAATATTGACCCCTGTGGAACGCCTTGTGTTAACTTTAGCTGTGATGATGTGCCGTCTTTTATTTGCACGATCTAATAGCAGTCACTTACGTAGTTTTTAACGAGCTCTAACACAACTCCCCGCACACCATATCTAGACAGTTTGTGCAGTAGGATATCGTATTTTATTGAATCAGATGCTTTCTTTAAGTCGAGAAATAAACCAAGTGTTAACTTTTTACTGTCAATGTTAGTAAGTATGCTATCTTTATTATAGCACAACGCTTCTTCGGTTGATCTATTTCTTTGATATCCATATTGGCTACTAGACAAGATTTTGTGTTTGTAAAAAAAAGAAATTAGCCACGGGTAACCACACTTTCAAAGGATTTTGGACAAAATGGGGAGCACCGATATCGGTGGGTAATTTGATAAATTATTTCTATCACCTCCTTTAAATATAGCTCTTACTCGTGCTATCCTAAGTTTATGTGGGAAAACACCGGTTGTTCGCATGAAATTAATAATGTGAGCAATTGTCCCCGAAACAAAGTGAGATATTTGTTTTAATTCTTTGGAGCCGATTTCGTCATTTCCAGGGGCGACGTTACTTTTCAGCAGCCTTATGGACGCTTCCACTTCGGTAGGAAATGTTGGTTGCATGAATATTGTTTGTTCTAACATGGGTATAGCTGTAATATTAGTCTCACAATCAGTGGCATTAGGCTCTTCATAACATCCTGCATTTATGAAATGGGCATTCATTGAGTTAGCCAGATCCTGACCACAAGTAGTTCTACCATTTATAGTCATTTCCTTTATATCACCAAACTGCTTTTTTCTATTTGTTAATGCATTTACCATTTCCCACACCTTCTTAGGGTTGTCATAAATGTTCTCAAATTTGCTGTGTAGTAATTATCTTTAGCTTTTCTTAAATCATTGTTCAGAGAATTTCGGATTTTTTTGTATCTACGAAACACTTCACGATCCCGGTAGCCAAGGAATTCGTGGCATAATTTATTCTTATCCTTTATACCTTGATATAGATTTTCGTTTATCCAAAGTTTTCTGTATTTTTTTATTTCTACGCACCACGATTCTCTTGAATGGAAATGCTTTATCAAAACAGCTATAGACCATGTGAAAAAACATATCATATGCAATGTCGACATCGCTCTGCTCTAATATAACGCTCCAGTCCTGCCCTTGAACTAGGTTAACGAATGCCTCGCGTGAGCTATCACTCAAGTTTCGTAGAAATGATACCTGCTAATCAGCCTCATTTTTATATCGAGTACTTAGAAGAAAGAGTGGCAGATGGTCGCTAATATCGGAAGAAAAAAACACCCAGTATCATATAATCTGCACTGAGGTTTGCTATACAGACATCCAATAACGTAGCACTGTGTGTTGTGATTCTAGTGGGTATATCTATATAATTTTGACAGGCATACGTTGACAACAGGGTCGTAAATTCTCTAGAGTGCGGGTCTGAGGATTTCAGGTCAATATTTATGTCGCCCATAATGACAAATGTGCCCCTATTGAAAGCATTGTCACATAACAGTGTCTCAAAGAAATGAAGAAAATTTTCTTTTTTTTTCCTAGCGGTGGCCTATAGACAACTGCTGTTAGTATCTTGCCAACGAGCAAGGCTAAACATTCCACATCGTCATTCATGACGGATAGGTGAGGCAGCTTCTCACGTGTAAGTGTGTCCTTAAAATATATAGCAAGGCTCCCTCCCTTCCTTACGCTACGGCACAAATGCTCAGAATGGTACCCAGGTAGACACGGTACTTCATTTCCGTGAATCCAAGTCTCTGTGAAGATTATCACGTCAAATGATACAGTACAGGAGCCTAGAAAGTGGGTAAAGTCATCAACTTCATTGCTGATGCTCCTGCTATTGATATGCAGAAAGCAAAAATTATTTTTGAAGAGAGAGAATTTAGAATTAAAAGCATCAATCGCGTAATAATTTATCTCATCTTCCAGCACGGCCATGACAAGAATGAGGGCCAAAAATGTTCAGATGACGCTACGCTCGAAGGTAAGCCACTACGAATGCGCAGCCGTATCAGCACATATCTTACTCAGATCTGCTTGTGTGGCGACACGGATTACAGGCGAGCCTTCATCCCTTCTTGCCAAAATTTTCCCGCCGTTTGTCCAGACAAATTTCTAGTTTGCAGCTTTCTTTTTTTGGATTGCGGCTGAAAGCAGCGCCTTATTAGCTTGCGTGAGATTCTCGTTCACGTAAACAGGCGTCTTCGCCGTACTTCCAAGCACTGAGTGAGTGAGTGAGTGAGTGAGTGAGTGAGTGAGTGAGTGAGTGAGTGAGTGAGTGAGTGAGTGAGTGAGTGAGTGAGTGAGTGAGTGAGTGAGTGAATAAACTTTTATTTGGTCCAGCAAAGTGCGATAAAACGCGCACCTGGCTAATCCCACAACGGGACTAACAGATCTAGTCTGCCGGCCCGATCGCGGGCGCGCTGGACGGCCAGCGCTGAACTGTATATCCTTTGTTTTCTGCATTTAGACAAGAACGCGTTGCGTTTGCTCCGTCGCACAAAACGAGCAATAATGCTCTGTGCACCCTGCTGCGAGCCACGTACCCAGTGACACGTATCAAGATCGGCTTCTTCGACAATTTCACCCATGCTGTTCCGAATTTTTTTATTGTGTTCACTGGATCTTCTCCCGCCAGTGCTCCTTTTATTTCTACATTATTGAGGCGCTGCTATTGCTCCAGTTCTTCACATTTCTGAACAAGCCTTTCGTTTTCCGCTTTCAGTGCGCAATTCTGGTTTACAATGTCATGCATTTCCTTCCGGAGCTGTTTTATGTCATCTGCTATGCCCTTTACGTCACTGCAAATGTCCGTACAGAAGGATACGCTGTCCTTCAGTTCCCTCATATCTGATCTGTAGTCTCGCTTAAAAATGTCAGCTGCTCTCACTAATTCCCGGACGTCTTTTATATCCAATGCATCTTTTTCAGAATCACCACCGGTGTCTTTGGCAACTCTCTTTGCCATCGCAAACACTTTTACAAAACACTTTTACAGACAGTTTTACAGACACGTTTATAGACACATTGCGCTAAGTTCGGCAGCAGTGCGCAGAAAGCAAATAACACCAAAAGATTTTTGGGAAACAAATGTCTCACCTTTAAGGCAAAGCAATATCCCTTAACTTGCGCGTCTTTCGAGGCACCGCTGCCGAGCTTAGACAGGCGATCAACAACAGCAGAGGAGGCAGCAGCCGCAGTGGCTTTTGGCACAATCCAGTTCAACTTTGAGTAATATTGCACTAACCTGCAACAGGAGCAGTTTCGCCGTTAGCGATGTAGACACGTTGCTGCCGCCGCTGCCAAGCAGCCGAACGGTCCAAGTGCTTGCGTTTTATCTTGTACGGGCTTTCAGTTGGCGCCTGCGCAGATTGTCTCAGGGCTGACGGCAGCGCGCTGGCGGCAGATTGCGCAGACAGTAGCGCGCCTGGCATTCGATGATCAAGCTCGGTGGTGATGGCTTCAACAATGGCGTAGGATCCCAGCAGCAGAACTGTCCGTTTTCCAGATTCCCGGTCGCAGGAGGCCTCAGGAAGGTGAAGTACGATCTGCAACAGGAGCAGTTTCGCCGTTAGCGATGTAGACACGTTGCTGCCACCGCTGCCAAGTCCGACTACTCCACCGCATCCGCATCCGACAACTCCAGTTGGGACCCAGTCTTTCCGTTCGTAACCTACGCCTACAATACCGCAACGCAAGCCACTGCCAGTTTCTTCCCCTTCTATCTTCTTTGTGGCCGTCGTCCTTCTCATACAATCGATACCATTCTGCCCTACCATCCAGACCCATCAGAATGCCTGCAAATCTCGGACGCCTCAAGACAAGCTGAAGAATGCCGTCAGTTGGCCCACCTCGTCATTCGGACGTTCGAAATCACCAAAAATCAAAACGCGATGCTCGCTACTCGACTCCAACTTTTTCATCAGGAAACCTCGTTTGGTTGTCCGTGCCGACCCCCACAACAGGACTTGCTTCAAAATTTCTTCCTAAATACGATGGACCATGCCGCGTTCTGCAGCAAACTTCTCCCACCACTACCTCATTGAGCCACTCATACCACCGTCTGACATGCGTCGCCGTAACCGCGAAGTCGTCAACGTCCAGCAGCTCAAGCCCTATCATGATTCTGCAGCCTCATCTTCAGACTAAGTCGCCAGATGGCTCCTTTTTCCAATGGGGTCATTGCGATGAAGAAGAACGCCTGCCCGTAGGCAGTTGGATTGCCAACAGCATCTCGTGCCGTAGATGCTCGAGCTTAGAGACTGCGCTCTGTGAAACACTCTACCCGTTATCGGCCCGTCATGTAAGAAGCATCCTTTCTGAAAGTAATATGCCGTACCCATTACACTTGTAAAGAATGATGGGAACGGTATAGTGGGTCGTGTTCACCAGTGCTTTTGCTCATCAATGCGGCTGGCGCTCGGAGTCCGTGCTCTGCCTTGACTGCGGGCCAGCATCAAATCCGAAAACGGCCAGTGTTCCATTTCAGCGCGTGAGCGGGAAATCGCGGCATTGTGGCGAGAGAAAGAGTCTGAGCCTAAGATGAGGTCTTGCGAGCAGGAGGAAATATTGATGATTTCAACGGCGTATAGAACGTCCGCAAGGGTAACATGAGCGGTGCATGCTGTTATGGGATGAATACGCTGGGCGCTGGCTATAGTGCAGAATGTGTCATCCTCACTTTTCGAAGCAAACGGCTAAGTTGCGCGGTCATAACGAATACGACAGCTCCAGTGTCGACAAGCATAGATGCGTGAAAACCCTCCATAAACACGTCTATCATATTCTACCAGCTTCGCTGAGGGATTTCACTGAAAGGTTTCGATAGCACTGCAGCCCGCGCCTCGTGGACTGCGACGAGTAGTTTTGCTCTTCGCGAACAACGGGACAAGGCCGCATTGGCGATAGTGAGCGACGACGTGAACAAGGTGATTAACGAGTAATCAGCCTCGAGCGTACAGACGGCGACGACTCAGAAGACGGGTTGTCATATGTGTGGGGAGAACCGTCAAGACGACTTGTCGGGTTAGATGCGGCGCTAGAAGGCTGCACGCGATCGCAAAAGCGTGCCGCCTGGTCGTAGTATCCGCATGCAAAGCATATTGGTCGATTGTCCAAAGTGCATTACCAATTCGCTGTGGCAGGTCCCATCCGTAAGACAGGAGGCGTTGTGCTGGGCAGCTGGCGCAATGGCTGCGCAGCCGGCTCCGGTCGGGGTCGTCGTAGACACGATGTCGACGTAGCTGAGAGGCGCACATTGCAGAAGTGGTTGGGGCCAGGCGACAACATCGCCGTAGCTGAGTGGTGCAGGCGCACGGATCTGTGGGGTCCAGGTGACGACGTCTGCATGGCTGAGAGGTGTAGCAGCAGGAATATTTTAGCGGAGCGCAGGCAAAGCCACGCAGATCTCGTGCTCAATGACACGGCGGAGTGGAGGCACAAAATGCGAGCAGGGCTGCGCGAAAATCAGCAGTGATAGTTAACGGTCCCATTCCTCATCAAGGAACGCCTTTATTTTCTCGAGCAACGTTGGTTGGGGCGAAATTCAAGTCATATGAGGGGGGGGGGGTATTGGCGCGATGAAGAGCGACGGCTCAACGGCCACTGCTGCCGCAACTCTTCATAACTTTGGCACAGTGTCAGGATTTCAGCCATGGAGGGACGATTCTTGGCAATCAACATGTTGAAGGCGTCGTCTTCAATACCGTTCAGCGCATGAGTGATGCGATCAGACTCCGTCCTGCTTGAATTTGCTTTCTTGCGTAGGTCTATAATTTTCCTAATACAACTGGTGAATGATTCACTCGGCTGCTGAAAGCGTGCCCGCAAACGCTGCTCGACACGCAGCTTACGAACTGCGGGGGCACCACATACATCGGCAGGGACGGTATTCAAGGCCGACCAGGCGGGCAAATCTGCTTCGTAGTAGGCTGGCGACAACCACGAGGAAGGACGGCACATTGTTCACTTTGGCTGGTTCGTCCCCCTTATTATGTGCGCTTGCGCTCTCGTATGTGTTGAGGCAGTCCTCCACATTGGTGTCAGCCGCGCCAATAGAGATGGCAGGGTCGCGGGTACGAGGCACACCAGGACACGTGGTCGTTGCAGGAAGGTCATTGTTGCGCTAGTTGCTTTTTCCATTTTAGATGTGGTACAGCGCGAAGCGCTTGTCCTCGTTTCTCCCTGTGTCCCCTGTCCCTTTTCGCGCTGTGCCACACAGTCTAAAAAGGTGCAGGAGCCTCCTCCTCTTGCTGGGAGGCGTCCTGAGCAATGGTAATTGACAGGGTACGGGATCGAAGTTGCCTGGTGGGCGGTTTGAGGGCACAGCGCTCTCCACCAAATGCTAAGGCGTTTATTTGATCGAGCTAGGAGCAGCGCAGCGCAGATCAAATAAACACCTTAACAGTGCTAATAAGTCGCTGGAAGCATGCATTTAGCGCATTAAATTATCTTCCTAGATTTCGCAAGAAAAAGGGGCTTTTTGGCGAAATCAAACCCTTAGACTTGTTTATTCCGAACGAAACAAGTTTTTTCCCATCGCGTATAGATAACCACGATATAATCGCACTTAGAATTCACTGTGCAAACTTTGATTGATTAGTGTATTGGCTACATAGCAGTAGGAGTGCTGTTTCGCTGAGGTTCATCTAACCGAATACTAAAACACTGGTGGGAAACGACTTCACGAGAACTATGTATCACGCACAATAGGTAATGTATTGTGAACAGGCTAAATAGATGGTATGGAGCTACTTGGAAAAGCAACTAGCTTTTCTGTTCACACCTAACGCAGCCATTGTATTATTTGACGTGCTTCTTGCGTTAACATGGACGAAGCGTAGTAATCCTAGATAGGTCATTCAGTCAAGATGTCATGATTATTTTAGGAAGTGACACGCCTGAAAGTAACTCATGAAGCTCCTCAATATAATTCATGTAACTGCACTGCTTCAAACACATCGGTTTGTATACCGCCACGTCCCGCTCCATGCCATAAGCAATTTAAAATTCGTTCCTTAAGCATGCCTAACGTGTACCTTGCGCAGTCAGCTCGGCGCCAGCAATCTTCGCAAGCGCATATCTTAACTTCATGGTAAAAACTGGAAGAAAGCAATGTCAGGAATGGAATCAAGGAGATATTTAACATTATTATGTACAATGCTATTTTCGTGCCTAGAATGCTGTTAAATATCTTCTTATTTCAATCCTAAAGTTTCCTTCTTCCTTTCCAAACCAGGAATAATAGAGGAATGTGGGAAATGATTCCTTACTTTTCTGTCCCACAGACGGAGAAGGCAACCCGGAAGAGCGCGCTGCAAGAGCACTCCCTGAGAGCTATTTTCAGAGCGTTTGGGCTTGTTTAAATTATCGTGTTTTACGTGCCAAAACCACGATCTGAGGGACGCTGTAGTGGGTACTCCAGAAATTTGAACCAACTGCGATTCTTTAACGTGGGCCTAAATCGAAGTACACGGGTGTTTAAGATGACGTGCTGTTTACTGACAAGAAGACAGGTTCAAAGCATCAGGCATTCCTTCCATTCTTTTCCGTCCAGGTAGCCCCTGGCTGTACGTGCTCGTCAGCGCGGGCTCCCTCCAGGATGGAGGCGCTTCTTCTTCATCGATCCCAGACTGTGCTGATATTAATTCAAAACAGTCTCGGCCGATAAATCACTCGTTCAGCTCGAGCGAATAACGTTTTTGTATTGGTCAGGTGGTAATAACTCCTTGCGGTTGTTGAATATTGCAAGAGCGGAGAGGGCCATCAATACCCTTGTAGGCTTGAATAACTCTTGCAAGTTTCCACATTTGTCTAGGTAATTTCTCGGAGTGGACTATGACGATATCTCCTGTCTTTATTTCGTTCGTGGGTCTCCCATGAGAAAAGTGCGCTGATCGATGTTGCAGCAGATGTCCTTTCGTGCACCATTTCCAGACGTTATCAGTTAGGCGTTTCCTGTAGGGGTGTCGTCGGACAGGCTCAGTATGCGTTAAGTTCACTGACACATCGTTGCTGCCCTGTGGTAGCGCCATTAGTATCAGTCTTATGCTGAGGTCTACTGGTGTTGATGCGACAGGTTCTTCGCTGTCAGACTCACCGTAGGTGAGAGGCCTCGAGTTCACGACCGCTTCGACTTCCGTAAGCACAGTCGTGAGCTCTTCAAAGTTAAGCCGAGAACATTTCTCAGTTGAAGCTTGATCGTACCGGCCAGACGCTCCTACCAAGCCGCCTCACCATGGTGCGCTGGGAAGAATGAACTTCCAAGTGATACTCTTCTCGCTCAAGTATGCCGTTACATTCTCTTGAGAAAGCAACCTTAAAAGCTTCTCTAAGTCTTTTGACGTCTTCTTAAATGTTCTTGCGTTGTCTGAATAACTCACGCGAGGTAGACCCCTTCGCATTACAAGGCGTCGTAAATACTGGCGAATGCTTCTGAGCACATGCTGGAAACCAGTTCCAGGTGCAGTGCTCGTGATGTGGCACATGCGAAGAGCGCTACGTAACATTTTGTTTCTCCGGCTTGAGTCACAACAGATAATGGTTCTGCGAAGTCTACTCCAGCGACTTCGAATGGGTTCGCCGGCCTTACACAATGGCGTGCTTTAGGAGCAGTTGGAGAGTCGCCAGAGCCAATTCTGAAACGTCGGCACGTATAGCAGCCGTGCATGACTGTCTTCACTAATGTTCTTGCCTGGCAGATCCAATAGTGCTCTTGCAATTGTGACACGCTGTCTCTCACGCTTCCCTGTAGTATTTCGCAATTTGCTCGCATTTTCAGTAACGTAGGAAAGTGAGGAGGGTGCGGGAAGATGACTGGGTGTTTTACCTCCTCAGATGCTTCAAGGTGCAACAGGCGCCCGCCTAACCGGAGGATGCTGTCGGCATCCGAGAACGCGTGAAATCGTACTTATATCTTCGCTGAAGGCTTGCTGCTGTACATGTCTGATCTAATATTTTTCTGCTTCGGTGATCACTTCGGCTACTAGAAAACCAATGTGCGTTCTGTTTTTGAATCAGCAGTGTTTGACGAATCTGAATATCCATGCCGAGACCCTGAGCAGCTTTTCGATTGTGCTGTAGCTGCCAATGTCCAGAATCGATGTCGACCTTGTCGCTCTGGAGATCGCAACGCGAACGGCAGTCATTTCATAGATTGTCCTATCGTCGGTGCTGATAGGCACTGAAGGTTGTGGTGGCCATCTATCTTCTGACTCGCCTAGCCAGTCTGGTCTATGCAGCCACGCGCGCTTACACAATACCTTATCCATTGAAACTCCACGTGTCAGTAGGTCAGCAGAATTCGCCTGTCCTGGACAATACTTCCACATTGAAGGATCGTTTTTCTCCTGATATCTTTCACTCTGTTCGACACGAATTGCTCCCACTTCGTTGCGTGACGTTTTATCCATGGCAACGTAATTGTGGAATCCGACCACATTGTACAGTGGATCTCAAAGTCAGTGAGGGCAGTTGAGATGTAATGAAGTAGCGTTGCTCCAAATAAGGCTCCTAGAAGTTCCAGCCGTGGCAGTATCGATGTCTTGAAAGGTGCCACACGTGCTATTGCGATCAACTTGGGCCTCGCTCAGCAGCTCGGTACGGTGTAGAGCGCTGCGCCGTTTGCCGAAGGGCTTGCGTCGCAAAATACGTGAGCCTGTAGCACTGGGAGCGATTTGGTTCCGCTACCAAGATAACGTGGTATGGAAATATTCTGCAAGAGTGGTAGTTGGCTCACCCATTGAACAATTTTATTGCAGATCCTGAGGTAGCTGCTTATCGCAGCCTATTCCACGTGTCCACAATTTCTGGAAGAAGGTCTTCATGGCGCAGATGAACGGCGTAACAAATCCCATTAGGTCGAATGTCCGTGAAGCAACTTGAAGAACGAACCGGTTGGTATCACCTTTTCTTTCATAAATTCGTGAAGGCCTCTCAAAAAAAGTGAAGGTATCCGTGTACGGATTCCATGTGATTCCAAGTACCTTCACGCTTGTCTCGTGGAACGCAGCCAGTTCTTTGCCTGCCGGCTGTTTCTCATGCTCCAATGCGTTAATCAGACCATCTGAGTTTTTCGTCCATTTTGTTAGCGTCATTCCTGCCTCCTGCATAATCTCTTTGGCTTCGAGGCAAATTTGAATTGCTTCTTCATCGGACTCTCCTCCAACCACTAAATGATCTACGTAGAATGACTTGCTGAGAAGGTTCCCTGTATTGGCTTTGCTTGAAACCATGCTCCTTAGGTGATGGAGTATAGTTGCCGTCAGTAGGAAGGGGTTACATGCTGCTCCGAATGGCACTCGCGTCACCCTCCACTCTTGAATCTTCGCTTGGGAGAAACGCAGTGCTTTTTTTACTCCAAACCAGACGAATCGAAAGACATCTCTATCCTTCTCTGATAGTGAAATTCGAAGGAATGCTTTCTGAATGTCGGCTACCAGAGCTATACTGTGCGTTCTGAAGCGTAAGAGTACCTTCACCAGATCGTGGTACAGGTTTTCACCCTTTTCGAGGAATTCTTTTACTGAGAGGCACACTTTGGCGTGCGAAGAAGCGTTCAAACGTGTATTCGGTATTCTGGAAGTTGTACTGCCGTTTACCCGTGTCTTCTGGCCTACTTTTTGCCGATCACACACTCGTCGCATGACGTCCTTGGCAGGTAGAGCAGATAACCTTGCGTTTAAAATCACACGCCCTGCGACCTTTAGTCGTGCATCGAAAGCGCTTCATGTCTCCTGATAAAATTTTCTTCTTTTGCGATAGTGCGAGATCAAGTGCGCAGTCTTCCGTGGAATGTTGACCCGACTTACAGAACAGACAGTTCTCATCTCCTTTCATAGTGTTGTTGTGGAGAACTGAAGACGCCGGTTTCGAGTCACAAAAATGGCGAGATTTGTTTCGCACATTCTCTCTCCCTGGATTCGAAAACTTGGTTTTGTCTATGCTCTCCGACTCGATGGACAGCAATTTTAATAGGCGTTCCAGTTCCGTGATAGACGCTGCGTTACTGCTATCAATTGTTGGCCCAATAGCGCAAGTCCGGTGGTACTGAACCACTATATCGTGTTGTAAAACCCACAGCAACAGGTCGCATAGCATTGGGGTAAAGGGCACCTTCCTTACCTTCAGGATCTCCACTCCGCGGATGTTGATTACGATCTGGTCGTACAGCTTGCGAAGAGCTGTCAGGCCACTTGCATGGACCGAAGGCAAAGTACGACGCCTGGAGAAGTACTCCTGTACCAGTCTCATTCTACCACCGAAGCGTTTCTTCAGTATATCGATGGCGTCCTTGTAGCAAGCTTCTGTTGTAGGCAGTCCCACATTAGTTGAGGCTGCGTCGCATCTTAGCAAAAACATCAGGTAGTTAAACTTGCCAGTCGCTGTGAGATTTCTACTGCGGTGAAGCATCTGGTCGAATCGTTCCCAGAAGTGGTTCCATCGACACAAATCCCCAACAAATGGGGCAACGGTAAGCTATGGTAGGTTGGCTCCAAAGGCTCCCGCTGTACTGACTGTTGATGAAGTCCGAAGCTCCGCTGTTGATGATGTGACAACATGGTCTCGCTTACTAAGCAGATTACTCGTGATGCTGATAGCGTAGTCCTCGTATTCCACAACGGTGTTGTATTCTTGCTCAAACTCTTCATCAACTATCTGGCTCTCTAGCTCCCCGTTGATCTTGTTCAGTTCATCGTTATTCACCTTCAGACGTCCATAAGTAGTGTTGAGCTGATCTACAGTAGCTGTTTCATCGCTGAGAAGAGCTCTTGCATCGTTGATATGCCCGCTGTGCTGAGATCATCTCAACATTCGCTTTGATCGCAGCCTCTCCATAATGGTCAGTTCACTCGTAGCCTTCCGTGGTCTCCGGTAGTAGATCCCGGGTTTCGGCAACAAATGTTTAGGATAGCGTACGGTTTAATGACAAGAAACGAAGTGTAAAGTATCAGACATTCCTTTTATTCTTTTCCGTCCAGGTAGCCCCTGGCTGCACGTGCTCCAGGAAGGAAGCGCTTCTTCTTCATCGATCTGAAACTGTGCTGATATTAATTTAACGCGGGTGTTTTTGCATTTCACCCCCAGCGAAATGCGGCCGCAATGGCCAGGATTCGATCCTGAGACCTGATGCCTAGTAGCGCAAGAGTTTGTGCTAGTTTATCTCTGACCACTCTTGAACGAAAATGTTCCTCGGCACCCTCGTGGGCACCTTAACAACGTCGCAACAACGTAAAGAGATAACCATTTACCAATTACTCCTCAACGAGCTCAAAGAACAAGCCCCCTCTTACGTCTAAACACCACAAAGGCGTTTATTGGATTTTGCTGCATGGCAAACCACCACCCATTCCTCAGGACCTATCCAGAGGTCAGCACAGCGTGGACACTGACTCTTGACGGGTCCCAAAAAAGGCCACAATGCCGCCATTACCTGGCAGCCTGAGCTAAGGAAGAAACTAAGGGCGCATGATTCCAATGGCTACCAAACAACAATGGCAACTTGCGATTTGCAGGTTCCGATCCTGCCGCATATCTATAGCATTGGGCTTCGGAGGCAGTGTTACTGCGGAGTGTTGCGAGCACGAGCCTGGTATCGCAGCGGAGTCGACGACTGTGATTTGCTGCTGGACATTCTTCAGATTTCCTAGTCGTCTCGCCTAGGGAAGAGGACGGTATTAAAGGCGGAGACTTTAAGAACAGTAGAGAGAGGGTCCTGATGTGAGCTCGGACGTTTAACTAGCTTCTGCATGGATTGGATTTCCTTAACGGCAGCCATGTAACTAAGCCAATAAACTTTTCCATCATTACTACAACCTGACGTAGCAGAGCCAATAAACACTTTTTTCCATCATTCCTACAACCTGACGAAGCAGTCGATAGGCTTGGGGATGCCTTGCCCTAGCGCCTCCATAAAATGCAAAACCGCGCGTGCACTCTTCCACAGCACCCAGAAGCCGTATGCGCGAGAAGTGTGCCGTTCACTGCCAAATGTTGCACAGTATTTGCTGGCGAGACAGCGAAGTGCGAAGGGATTTGAAAAGTAAAGCGTGCGCGAGTAGCGCAACGTCGCTACTTTCTATTCTTGCCAATGTGCTTCAGAGATGTCGCTAATGTAGCAATCTCTCGTGGTATAAAGCAAAACATAATAAATTAGGAATAATTGTAAAGCACATTCTGTGCATGTCTTGCACACATAAAACCCTTATACGAAAATTGACTGTCCTTCTACTACTGTGAATAAGGGTGCAAGCGAAGCTCAGCTTCCGCGGCTCTTCGTTATCGACGTGCTCACCTCGAGGTCAGCACGTCGGCGACGAGCCCTGGAGCCAGTTCCCGGCAGCGTTCATCAAACGCCCCCTATTCGTCGACCGAACGCCCGACACGTGACCCACTCCCGCTGCCGTTCTTTTAACGCAGCCTGTTCTTCGGCAAAACGAACCAAACACGGCTTCCCCCGCCCGCGGAATCTCCACCGCTTTGGTGGCAGAAGTAATTGGCAACACCCACCAGGAGGGCGCGATAGTAAATCCGCATCCGTTGCACGACTGCCTAGATCGGCGCGCGATAAACGAGGCTGTGCTCTTTCGCCCCTACTCTCAACTCCTCTTCCCTTGCTCTCCCTCACAACTACCTTATCCTATACTGTCTCCGAGCGCGTCCGTAGCTGCGGCGCCAGATTAGCCCGCTGCATAATGTTTCATGTTCCGTTATCTGCTGTTATCGGGAAGCATGCGCCGAAGTGCCTGGAGTGGCGTGGGTAGTTTCGTCAGTTTCATAGTCCTCGACAGCTATGTGCTTGCGCTCCACGATGTTTCACCAGTTTCACGACTCGAACCGCTCGTGCACCGGGCAGTGGTGCACGCAGCCCTCAAGAATAAGCCATGCAAGGTTGTTCTGGCTGCCTAAAGACGAAAGGTGAGCACGCAGAGCGAAGGACATCACAAGGCGCATGTACACAAATACTTCCCTGTGCACGTGCGTGCTCCATGAGTCTTCAGACGTCGTTTCGCCTTGATTGTGCTACACTTTTCTCTTACCGGTAGAGAAAGGTGACAAATAGATGTTCCTCCTGATCATCACCTGGTCTATTACATGCATTTTTTTGTGCCAAGTCTCATTCTGAAACTTCAGTAGCTCGCCCAGCGTTCCACTCCACTCTCAGTGCTTTTTCTATGTGTCACCAGTCTACAAACGTACTAACAGCTGAAAAATTTGTGTTCGCCTTTATATCTTATCTCAGTAATTGCCCATAGGAAAACCACGCGAACAACCTTCGTGTGTAAGCATGGTACGCTTTTTCTTCTTGAAATCATGAGCATTTCAAGTGTCCGACATGCCGAGTTTTGCAGTTCGTGTTTATTACACAAATAAGTACCAAGTAGGTGGGGCTTAGTGCCTTAAGTGACGTAATTTTACTGCTAAGCATTGCATTCGCGGTGAAACAAAAGTCGTGTTGTTGCCTATTTTTACCTGATCTCTGATTCAGGAATAGGCCTTTCTGCGAATCTTTTCTTGTGCGAAAATTTCTATGTGCTGCTGCAAAAGCTGACCAGCTTCTGTTCCGCCTTGTCGCCGTTATTCAAGTTATGGACAAGTGCAAAATAATGTTATAATGTGTATTTGCGTTTCTAGTACAATGTCATTTTTGTTGTACTATGTCTTTGTCATTTCGTTCAGTAGGAACGAACAAGTCGGGCATTTCATGTACTTTTGTGCAGGTATATCAGTAAGTTCTTTTTTTTTTTGGTATGCTTTTCAATAAAACAATCTTGGCACTTCTTTTTTTTTCCGTATTTTGCGTGTAATTGGTTTTGCGATTACCAGTGAATTTTCCTCTTCTTTAGTTGTCATGACTATGTCATATACGTCGTCCAGTTTTCTGCAATATCTCAGTCGGTATATCAAAGCTCTCAGTGCGCATATCAGAAGCTCTTCTACTCTTTGGTCTTAAGGGCATTATATAGAAATAGTTTTGATAAGTGTGTACATGAAACCGCCTGCGCGTTTTCTTGAGTTATGAATTTTTGTTTTCATTTCACTGTCTGTGAATTTGTGTTCTTTAGTAGTCATGTACGTGTCCTGCATTTTTCGCTATTTTTCATTTTCTGAGCGTCTATCACACAATGTTATGCGAAAACCATTGTTTTCGTAAACGGAAGTCAATAAAACAAAGCCAATGATCTGCTGTGTTGGAAGTGGAATTTATATATGTTCTGGCATAGGCTGCCACACTCAAAGTGTGGACAAGACTGAGTGCGAGCAAACACATAAAGAATCCACGGTGCACCACGCTCCAGTTGACAATGCCAATGCCGTGCGTTGCGCGTGCGCACGCGAAAAAAAAAAGATTTACGCGCCGCGCGCAGGCGAATCAAAAGCAAAAGTGGAAGTGCGCGGGTCATGGGGAAGGGTTAAAAGAGAGCTGAGCAAGTTGTCATATTAAAAACAAAAAGAAAAAACAAAGAACGCTAGGGTGAGGAGGCGAAACGTGGCTGCTGTTCCTGTTGCCATGACAACGTAAACAATCCTGTGCGCCACCATTTTTCCAATGTATCGCCCTCCGGCTAGGGCTGTAACTCTGTATGTCCAGAGACAACCCATGCAAACGACCCATGGTGAAAGTGCAAGTCCCACAGAGGCAAAGTACATTCACGGGACATCAGTGGCAGCCCAGCCACAGCGTCTGTTCCCCAAAGCGGAATCAAGACACGTTGACCACTTTCACGTGCAGCTCGGGTGGCTTCGTCGGCGTGTTCATTCCCTGATGCTGCATTGTCCTGGAAGCCAGGGCTGCCTTCGAGTCACTAAAGACTGTCCATTGCTGCGGTGGTTCCTGATTAATGATATCAAGTGCAGCATGTAGTGCCGCATGTTCAGCACCCGTTGATGTGGCCACGCAAGAAGGTTTTAATTTGACTTCTTCATATTTTGCCGGGACGATGACTGCAGCAGCTGTTCTGTAGAATCTTAAGGAAGCATCTGTGTAGACATGTTACCCGAATCTCCGTACGTTGTGAATGTGTTCCAAAGTTGTTTGTTTTAAAGCTTGCAACGGCACTCCAGCGTTCTTTCTGATTCCTGGAATCGTCAGTTGCACTTGCGGCCGGTGCAGACATCACAATGGATCTGACAATCGTGTAGCAGGCGTGAATTCTTATGGCAAGTACGACTGATGTCTTACAATAGTTTTAGCAAAGGTTGAAAGTGGCCAACTTGCTTGCAAGGAAGCAAGATGGTGTGAGGGAATCCGAGTCAGGTGTCGGATGTGCGCTCTTAGGACATCTGTATCAATGTAGACTGTCAAAGGAGCGTCTGTGGCTATGGCCACTGTCAGAATTGATGATGTAGTTTTGGAGAGATCGAGACAAGTTCGGAGTGCTTTTGCTTGCACACTCTAAAGCTTGCGGATATTTGTAGCGCAAGTATTTCCTGGTACAGGTAAGCTGTACCGCAGGAAGTCCAAAAACAATGCTTTTTATAGTTGCTACATTGACGGTACGGTTTCGCCCCAGGACTTCCCGACGAGAAATGCAAGAAGGTCCACGATGGTGGCCAAACGCTTTATGTACGAGACGAGGGAGCTCTAAGACAAGTCAGCCAGTAGGCAAGCTCTCCCCAAGTAAAAAGAACCTATTAAAGGAGAGAGAAAGAATGAAAGTGTCTAACTCAAGAAATAAGATAGAATTCGCGGAATAGTCAAAACTGATCAACAAGAGGAAAATTAGCGATATTGGAAACCATAACGTGAGAAAGACTCAAGAAGGCGTAAAAATTGGACGCAGCCTGCAATCAGCGAGAAGGAAACTTGGCATAGAACAAACGAAATTGTATGCACTAAATTATGAGCAGGGTAATATCAGCAGCAATCTCGAATATATAGCAAAAGCAGCGGAATAATTCTATACTGACCTGAACAGCACCCAGAGGAGTTAAGATACATCAATTAGAAACAGTAATGAAGAGGATACAAAAACTTCTCCTATACCTAGCAGTAAATCCAGGAGGGCCTTGCAACTCAATAAACAAGGAAGAGCGGCAGGAGAAGATGGAATAACAGTCGATTTAATCAAAAATGAAGGAGACATAATGCTTGGAAAGCTGCCGGCTCCTTTTACGAAGTGTTCATCGACTGCAAGGGTCCCAGAAAACGGGAAGAGTGTCAACATTATAATAATCCACAAAAATGGACACGTTGAAGAATAGAAAAATTATAGGCCCATTAGCTTACTCCTAGTAATATATAACATTTACCAAAATATTCTCCTATAGATTAACGGCAACACTGCAGTTTAGTTAGGCCAGGGAACTGGCTGGCTTCAGGAAAGGATGCTATAGCATGGATCACATCTTTGTCATTAATCAGGTTATCGAGAAATCGGCAGAGTATAATAAGACCCTTTGTATGGCTTTCATAGATTACGTAAAGGCATTTGATTCAGTAGAGATACCAACAGTGATAGCGGCATTATGTAATCAAGGAGGACAGAACGCTTACGTAAATGCCTCGGAAAATATTTACCGAGGTTCAACAGCTACCTTAATTCTACACAGGAAAACAGGAAGATACCTAGCAACGAAGTGTTCAGACAGCGAGACACAATCTTTTCATTGCTATTCACTGCGTGCTTGGAAGAAGTATTCAAGCTATTAAGCTGGGAAGCCTTAAGAGTAAAGATCGACGCCGAATATCTCAGCAACTTTCGGTTTGCCGATGACATTGTTCTATTCAGCAACACTGCAAATTAGTTGCAACAAATGTTTGAGGACCTTCACAGAGAGAGTATGAGAGTGGGATTGGAGATTATTATGAAGAATAAAAAGCTAATGATAAATAGCCGGGCAAACGAACAAGAGTTCAAGATCGCCAGTCAGCCTCTAGAGTCTGGGAAGGAGTACGTTTACCTAGCTCAATTATTCAAAGAGAACCCTAATCATGAGAAGGTAATTCACAGAAGAATAAAAATAGGTTGGATCGCATGCGGCAGACATTGCCAGCTCCTGACTGGAAGCTTACCATTACCATTGAAAAGGAAGGTGTAGAATCAGTGCATTTTACTGGTGCTGACATATGCAGAGACTTGGATACTGCTAAAGAAGCTTCAGAACAAGTTAAGGCCACGCAAAGACCGACGGAACAAAGATTGCTAGGCATAACGTTAAGAGACAAAAAGAGAGCGGTGTGGATCTGAGAGCATACGGGTATAAACGACATTCTAACTGACATCAAGAGAAACAAAAATGAAGCTGGGCAGGTAATGTAATGCGCAGGTTAGATAACCGTTGGAATATTAGGGTTAGAGAGTGCGTACGAAGAGAAGGGAAATGCAATAGAGGACGACAGAAGACTAGGTGGAGCGATGAAATTAGGAAATTCGCGGGCGCAAGTTGGAATCGGTTGGCGCAGGACAGGGTTAAGTGGAGATCGCAGGCAGGGAGAGGCCTTCATCCTGCAGTGGACATAAAACAGGATAATGGTAATGATAATGATTTGATATGAGAAATTTTACTTCAATCGTACAAGAAGTCACAACTTGAGTGACATTGTGAACAAACATTTGGAAGAAATTGGAAGCAATTTTTAAAACTTGTTTTGGCAGTTACTTAGAGTACGTGTTGCAGTGTTGTACAAAGGGTTAGAGGCAGATGAGCGCATTTTCTTATGCATTGACTGGTTGCCCACAAGATCTCGTTTTCCTCTTCTAACGATGCCCGGATGTGCAGGTTTTGTTCTCGCCCCCTTCCTGTCTTTCGAGCTTGGATAACGGCTCTGGAGTTGGGCTCAAGCTGTTTTGAAGGTGGCGGACAATGCGAGAAAAAACCATTTCATGCTTAAAGGGCTCCAAACCACATCCGATATTTTTAAATAGTTCAAGTAAACAGGCGCATCGAGTTCTGAATGCCCTCACGATCAACTATGCAAAATGCTGCAGCGCTACGCGGCGCGTGCGCGCCACAAAATAAAAAAAATCCGATGCTCCTTTTTGCGCCTTCCGGTATAACCATAGAGAAAGGAAAAAAAAAAGATCAAGGGGAGCTTTAGGTCATGCAGCCAGCCTTGGCAAGCGAACGCTCCGTAAAGCCGCAGTCGTGGCCGACTGCGTCACTTCTTGCGTCGGGACCATGGAGGAAATTCCAGATTTGCCGACAAGTTTGGTTACCGGTAGTTTTGATTCGGTGCACGCTCGGCCGGCAACTGCTAACTGCTCGGCTGGAGGACTCCGTGGATGCTCAGCCACTATGCCTGCACCTCTGGTCACATTTTTCTTTGAAAGCTTGTTCCGCTTCGGTCGTTTCCTGCAAGGCATGTGTTCCGCACTTTGGGCGAGTTGTGAGACGTTCACAATCTAACGTATACGTCAGCGTATGTAGGCTACAGGTATACTTCGGCTGAAGTAAACAGACCGTTGTGAGCGATATGAAGCGGTATGTACTCGTCACATTACTGATCGACGAATTGCGCGAGTGTACATTGTACTGTTACGCGATCTTTATTGATTTGCATTGTTGCTGGGTGAGTGGCATCTGACGCATGAGGGTTTGCATGCATGCGGTAGACCGCATTGCGGAGCTTTTCACGCCAAACACGGTGGAGCTTATTGCCTCAGATGACGCTGCCTCCCGCAAAAAACGGTGAGTTGCATTTGCTACGTACATGCTATGCTGTTTTCTCGTGAAACATGGTACGTTGTCAATTGACCTGCTCCCTAGAAAAGCAGCAAACAACGCTTGTTTCAGCTTCTGAAGTTTAAGACACATGTACCCAAATGGACAGAAAGTTGGGCAACTTGGTACGCTAAACATATAATTGGATTTTAGCGCAAAGTGACACAGGCAGAGACTAGAAGAAGGCGGGACGAGCGCTAACTTTCAAATAATTCTTCACTTCACTTCACTTTATTACCTTAAAGGCCCCCGGAGTTGGGGGTGTTACATAAGGGGTGGGTTATATGTATAAATAATATAATAAACAAGGAGAACACGTAATGAAAATAAATTATTCGATGTTAAATACAGTAGTTATAAAATTCAGAAATTTAGATGTACAGGTGATTGTGGCGATGTCGTGTGGAAGGCCGTTCCAGTCCGGGGCTGAGCGCGGCAAGAATGAAGATGCAAATGTAGCAGTGCGCGTACGAGGCCGTGCAACTTGAAGGGGATGACCAATGCGGGGGGAAATACGTGCCGGCGGATTGATGTAGGGTGAATGACGAAGTGAGCTGTAATAAAGTTTATGAAACAAGCGCATACTAGTAATACGATGTCTACAAGCTAGAGATGTTAAACCTGCCTCTGCTTTTAATGATGATATACTAAGTTATATGAATAGCACGAATATATGAATCTTGTGGCTCGACTTTGTACTGATTCTAGGGAAATTTTAGGTAATTTTGGTTAGGGCTCCAAATAGCAGAGGCGTGTTCTAATTTAGGACGGACAAGTGATTTGTAGGCAAGTAATTTTAGGATTTGTGGGGCATGTCGTGGATGACGTTTTAAGAATCCAAGGGTTTTGTTAGAGCATCATATGATTTTTGAGACATGTGCGTTCCAGGTTAGATCATTGGATAATGTTACGCCGAGGTATTTATAAGTGTGAGTCAATTCTACCTTGACCTGCGAGATTTTGTAGGAGAAGAGGAGAGGATTACGTTTTCGGTTAAAAGACACGAGTTTACAATTATTGGGGTTTAGTTCCATGAGCTATTGGTTACACCAGTTCGGTACGCTGTTTGAGCCATTCTGAAGGGCGACCTGATCGGAGGTGTTATTGATTGTACGATAGGTGACACAGTCGTCGGCAAAAATACGGATGTTACAAGATACATGCGTTGGTAGGTCATTAATGTATACTAAAAATAATAGTGGCCCAAGGACTGATCCTTGCGGGACACCTGATGTTACGGGAAGAGGACTAGAGTCTTGATTATTAACGTAAACATACTGGGTGCGGTTAGCAAGGAATTCACTTATCCACTGTAAAATGTTAGGATGAAGATTTAACAATAAAATTTTTATTAGCAAGCGTTTGTGGGGTACTTTCTCAGACGCTTTCGCGAACTCCAGGAATATTGCATCAGCTTGAAGGTTACAGTCAAGGTTCATATGCAAATCATGAATGAAAATAGCCAATTGTGTATCGCAGGATAGGTTTTTACGGAAGCCATGTGGAGCAGGATGGAAAAAAATATTAGAGTCAAGAAAGTGCATTACGTGGGAATAAATTGCATGTTCCGTGATTTTGCACGGCACGCTTGTTAAAGAGATGGGGCGGTAGTTAAGGGGTGATTCTTTGTTACCTGATTTGAAGACCGTAACAACCTTGCCCACCTTCCAATCGCTGTGAATGCTGTCTGTGGAAAGTGATTGTGCAAAAAGTTTTGATAGATACGGTGCGGAAGCATGGCCAGTATTTTTCAGGAACTTGGGGGTGATTACATCAGCACCCGCTGAAGATGACATCTTCGTATTTCCTATAATACATATAATGCCATGAGCAGAAAACATGAATGAAGGCATAGGCAAACTTAGGTTGGTAGTTGCGGTAGAAAGTGGCATATCAGTTTCGTGTGTGAAGACGGATGAGAAAGCGGTGTTAAAAATATTTGCACAGTCAATGTCACTGGTCTTCTCGCCAAGTGGGTTAGCTAGTCTGATGATCGGAGCCTGTTGAGGATTTGGTACTTTACAGAACTTCTTCGGGTTATTTGTTAGGATCTTGAGGAGGTCAGTTTGGAAAAAAATCGCGTTTGGCATTACGAACAAATTGCAGGTATGTTGATTCGGCTGTGTAATATTTCTTCCAGGCGCATGCGCTTCTGTTGCGTTTTGCTGCACGGTAAAGTCTCTTTTTTTTGTCCTCGAGTGTCTTCAAGAGCTTTCAAAACCATGGTTTGTTGTGATTGGTACGAAATGTGATGGTGGGAATAAACTTCGCGGTGAATGTGGCAACTTTAGTTTTGAAAGTAAGCCAATTATCCTCCAGGGATCGATCATCGAAACCCGTCTCAAAGTTTGGAAATGACGCCGTTAGGTGATTATTAATTTCTTCGTAATTCCCTCTGTAATAGAGGCGAATTTTTTTCCGGAAAGTTTGACGCGATTCAGGGTGACGGTAAAAGTAGCTTGCAAAACTTTGTGGTCACTGATTTCGAGGAGGTTAGTAAGCGATGATAAACTTTCTGGGTGATTGTTAGAATAAGGTCCAAAATGTTGGAGGATTCATGTGTGACTCGTGTGGGTTCAGTTACTAACTGGGTGAGATTCAAATTGAAACAAACGTCAACAAAGTTAGTTATTTCAGTGTTGCCTGTTGGTGTTAGGTTCAGCCAGTCAATGCAGGGGTAATTAAAATCACCAAAAAGTATAATGCGCGCGTTGGGACATTTGCCAGTTATTTGATTCAGACTATCGTTTAACTGTGAAGAAAAGATTGCATTACTGGAGGGGGGTCTGTAGCAGACGCCTAGCATGACGATTTGTGGTACAGAAAGACAGATTACCCATAGTATTTCAAGCTCTAATTGGATGTTAATAACAGAACAAGGCAACAGCTGGTTAGTGACAATAAGAACACCTCCTCCTCGTGAGGTCTTGCGGTCCTTGCGAAAAACGTTAAATTGCGGCAAATCAGCCAAAACTTCCGGATCGGTGACGTCGTCTGTTAGCCACGTTTCTGTTGGTACGAGTATATTGCTGGCAGATGAAGAAACAAGATTACAAATGTGTTCCCGCTTTGGAAGGAGGCTACGTATGTTGGTAAAGATAATAGAAAAAGAAAGATTTGGCAGTTTACCGCGAAGGCTTTTACAAGGAAGATTAGTAGCGCGGTGATAAGTCGTATGCTATGAGATTTCATGTACAGATTGTGATGACTCGTCGAATGCATAACGTTTAGTACCGACGCACAAGGTTTTGTAGCACAAGGAAAATGTAGTCGGAGTAGCTTTGGCAAAGTTTACAAGGTGCTTTCGCGCTTCTCGGACAGGGCGTGAAAAGTCCTCCCCTAGGCTGTAATCGGTGCTTTTTAACTTACGGCCGTTGGAAAGAATGAGCTCCTTGGTTTTAAAAAAAATGTAAATTTTGCTTTTATGGGTCGAATGCGGTCAGGAGAATGGCGCCCGAGACGGTGAGCCCTTTCAGTTTCTCTGGGGTCAATGGATAAGTCTATGTGCTCACGGCAAAGGCGGAGGACTGTTTCTTTAGATTCGGGGTATGTTTCGGATGCATTCTCATCTTTAATGTTGTAAAAACTTAAATTGTTACGTCATGAGCGATTTTCGGCATCATCCAAACGGGCTGCTATACCTCGCATTTCTTTGGGTGTTTGGGTGGTGTTAGCGCAGATGGTATCCATGTCGGTGCGTAGGGTTACATCTTGATAATTAGTTTCCAGGGAGGATAATCTGTTACTCAGATCATAAATAGCTTGTACCGTAGTTGTAAGTTGATTTCTAAGTCCTTGGACCTCGGCGAAAAAATGTGACTGACCATCAGGCAGTTTCTACAGTTCCTGTAACACCTTTTCGGGGCCTGGGTTTGATTCAATGTCACCAGCCAAGAGCAACAGGGTAAGCATGACATCAGCACATTCAAGAGCAATGGAAAGGCAGCGTGTGGGCTCGGCAGCTGCAGGAGATAGTGGTTGCTCGATTTTTTTTTGTGTGTGTGAAAAGAGAGTATTGCTTGCTAACCTGCGTAGCGAAAACGAGCGGATAGGATGACTGCGTCGTGGCACAGCCACCGAGCCCACAGGGTGCCGAACGCGGATGATGCGCCTTTATAGTCGTCGTGTCTGTCGCTGTCGATGACCATGGGAGAGTCCGGGGGCAGTCGAGGAATAGCAGAGGTGGCGCCGCCGGGCAGGCTGAAACCACAGGCAGCTGTGCAGCAACGCCGGCGGGAGATTTCAAATGAAGGGATTCGATGGCAGAGGTGGCATGCGAAGGGGCGGGAACCAGAGACAGGAATAGCATCTGGGTGATGAGCGGTGCAAAAACCTGCGTAGCGAAAACCAGCGGGTTGGATGACTGCATCCTGGCACAGCCACCATTTCATATATTATATCATATATGTATTATCAACATATATATAAGTAATTGAAAATCTCGGAGCATACGAACATGACCTAAACGCTATCAGAAAAATACATCAAGAGGTAGGCAAGGCAGAAAACCAAACAATCTCAGCACGTGTGACCATCTCAAGCAGTGCCTTTTGTTGCTTGGTTGTCTGGTTTCCCTATTTCTTGATATGTTTAACTGATAGTGTGATGTCCATATGCTGCGTATTTGCAATTGCTTATATATAACTTCATAGTTTCGATAAAGATTTAGTTGACAGTTAGCGCTCGTCCTCTTCTAGTCTTTGTGTGTGTGACTTTGCCCTACAACCCAAGAATATGACCAATATACGGCCGGCTCCTGTTGTCTCCGCTATGTTCCTAAGCACTGACCCTGCTTCGAAGACTCCATATCATACGATCTTATTACAAAAATTCATGAGGTATTCGCTGCCAAAAAGACAATCTCGGCATGAGGAACGCCGTAGTGGAGGACTACGGTAAGCTGCCGTGGTTACTTATTGGCTATGGTGTTGGGCTGCCAAGCACGAGGTAGTAGTAGTATGTTTATTTGGCCATATTATATACAATACAATATGCCCTCGAGGTGAGGCTAAAGGAGGTAGACCAAGCATACCTCCTGACAAGGCCTAAACCCCGATCACACATCATGGAAACGGGGGCCGAATGGACACAGAGGAAAAAAACAAAAACAATGAGCAAACATGATCACAATAGAAAATAGTTAATGATAGACAATAATAAATATCCATTAACAATAAACAAAACATTTCATAATATGCACAATCAAAAAAGAAAACTAAGTATACAGAATTAGCTGAAATTTAACCGGGGGGGAAAAGAGTCGTCAGTTTTTTCTTAAATACAGACACACTATAACTTTCTAAAGCAATCTGAGTAAGAGACTGGTAAGCATTACATAATGTTATAATTTGATAATCGGTTGTTTGTTTACCATAATTTGTTCTGGGTCTTGCAGTAGATAGGGCAACGGAACGTAGACCATACGCAACGTTTCTCGAATTATAAGTATTAGAAAAAGAGTTAAAGTCATGTTTGACTTTATAAAAAATGTGAAGAGCCAAACTAAAATTGTATAAGTGAAAGAAATTGCGAACATGAAATGTTTCGAAAAGATTAGCTTCAACAGATGAACTTGAACTTAATGAACGTAGAGCTCTTTTCTGGAGAGAAAGCAGTTTGTGTGAATCAGTTTTGTTGCATGTACCCCACACTAGGTTGCAATACACCAGGTGAGACTGAACAAGGGCAAAATATAACTGTTTTTTAATTTGTAGTGGGAGGAGATGTCTAACACGATAAATAACATAAATAGATCTGGCCATTTTTAGTCTAATGTAGTTTATATGATCACTCCAACCCAAATCGCTACGAAAAAACACTCCAAGGAACCGGCAACTATGAACTTGCTCGATGTTTGAGTCATTAAAAAATAGTTTGATGTGATGATCTAATGGTTTGTTTTTTGGATGGAAGAGCATAAACTTTGTTTTGTTTACGTTTAATTGAAGTTGATTAACATAGAGCCAAACCGCTAACTCCTCAAGCCAGGTATTACATTGGTGTTCAAGTACTTGGAGACTGGAGCCGGAAAAAAAGAGATTAGTATCGTCGGCATACATCAGGATATTAGGAGTTAATGGAATGTTTACAATGTCATTAATATAGAGAATAAATAAAAGTGGTCCCAGAATTGAACCCTGAGGGACACCGAATTTTATCATACCAAAACTGGATTTTACATCATGAATCTGAGTGTACTGTATCCGTGCAGTTAGATAACTTTCCAATAGTGAATTTGCCACTCCACGGATCCCGTAAGTTTTTAATTTGTGGAGCAGTATTGTATGTTGCACAGAATCGAAAGCTTTGCGCAGGTCGAGAAAAATTCCAACAGAAAAAAGCTTAGTTTCAAAATTGTTAATTATAGAGTTTTTAATATCTAACAGAGCAGATTCTGTTGATTTACCGGCCTGAAAGCCATACTGTTGGGGGCAAATAAGATGTTTAGCTTGTAAGAAATTGTTTAGTCGCCTATAGAGTATACGCTCAGCTAACTTCGAAAACAGAGGCAATACCGAAATAGGACGGTAATTATTTGGGTCATTTTTGTTGCCTCCTTTGAATAAAACGGTAACGCGCGCGACTTTTAATTTGCTAGGGAATACACCAGAAAGAAGCATTCTGTTACAAATATGCGTAAGAGGGCCAGCAATAATATTTACAGCACATTTGACAGGAAAAGCAGCAACTTCGTCATCTCCAGGTGAGCAGATGTTCCTGAATGAATTAATGATAGAAATAACTTCATCCACTGAAGTAGGGGACAAAAATATAGATTCAGTAGTGCAAGAGGGTAAGTATGAGTCAACAGACCGAGTTGAATGACAGCTAGCAGAGGGTCGGTATGCTCCGGCAACTAAAAAGTGTTCATTCAGCATATTGGCAAGTGAAACTCCAGCATAATTCACCCCATTGACTTTCAACTCGGAGGGAAGATAATTCTGCCTGTTCCCTATAATAACGTTAATACCTTGCCAAAGTAATTTAGGATTGTGTAAGATTGACGAAAACTTATTTATATAGAAAAAAGATTTAGCTTTCTTTAGATCTGAGTTTAATTTATTTCGAAACTTCTTAAACTTAGCTAAATCATCCAGGCATCGCGTTTCTAAAAAACGAGAGAACATTTTGTTCTTTTCTTTAATTTGTTTCAAAAGTGCCCCTGTCATCCATTCTTTTCTAGCCTTTCTATGTTTTCTTATAGTTTGAGTTGGGAACGCAGCGTAATAGCATTCAAGCAGCTTCTGAATAAATATATCATAAGCACGGGACGAGTCATTTTCACCATATACATCTACCCAATTAATTGTCGACAACAAGTGACAAAATCTGGAGATGCTCTTTTCATCATTAACTCTACGAGCGTGAACGCGTTTATTCAATTTGGTCGTATCAGGAAAAAGTGAAAAGAAAGGTAAGTGATCACTAATTCCAGAAGAAAAAACACCGGATATGCAACTCTGAGGTGGGAAATTAGTGAAGCACAAATCAATTAATGTTTCAGAGTGCAAGGATATGCGAGTAGGCAATTTATTAGTATTGTCACAACCATTAGACAGCATTATTTCATTCAAGTTAATCTTAGAGCGTTATCCTCCAAAAAGTTAATATTGAAGTCACCTAGTACAATGATACGCCAGTTGTTTTGGTTAGCAAACTTCAGAAAACAATCAATGAAGCGAAAAAAATTGTCAGAATTTCCTTGAGGGGGGCACCCGCCGTGGTTGCTCAGTAGCTATGGTGTTGGGCTGCTGAGCACGAGGTCGCGGGATCGAATCCCGGCCACGGCGGCCGCATTTCGATGGGGGCGAAATGCGAAAACACCCGTGTGCTTAGATTTAGGTGCACGTTAAAGAACCCCAGGTGGTCAAAATTTCCGGAGTCCTCCACTACGGCGTGCCTCATAATCAGAAAGTGGTTTTGGCACGTAAAACCCCAAATATTATTATTATTAATTGAGGGGGGCGATACACAACCATAATAGTAACTCTATGAAAAACAATGCAAACAGTTTCAAAATCAGTACAAACAATTGAATAATCCGACAAGACCTCAAAGCACAAATAATTTTGCACATATAAAGATACACCACCACCACGCTTTCCATCTCGAAATACTGAAATGGGCTTGTAACCAGCAAACTCGCTGACATCTGCATTTGAGGTAAACCATGTTTCAGTGAAGGCAATAAGGTCAAAATTAAAGTTCAGTTTAGTTAATTCAGCTTCTACTTCTTCCGATTTATTTTTTAGGCTTTGACAGTTCAAGTGGTAAAGAGATAGTCTGTTGCGAGGATTGTAAGCACCATCCTTTAGAAAGTCGGTGAATGACTCGGCAGTAAAATAAGCCATTTTTGAGCAGGTGTACTGCGCAGTCTCGCAGCAACAGTGATTAAACCATCTTATCAATGTCCTCCTCACAAGCGATCCTGATGGCTTGTGCACCAGGTTGCTTTCGAGCGTAGATCTTTCCTTCCTTTGACCAGACGAAAGCGTACTTCATTTCCTTAGCCTTCATTTTAGCTAGCCACAGTAAATTCCTGCTAGAAGCCGTCAGGTTATCAAAGAATCGAATGTCATCTTCGCATTTTTTGCGCTTTGAAATCCAGTCTGATTTTGTGGATCGGTTGGCAAAACGGATCAAAACCACAGGCACCTTGTCTGGTTGAGATGGAAGGCGGTGTAGCCCTTCAATGTCATTTGCTGCAAGTGTGGGCAAGTCAAGCTTTACAGCAAGGCTGTTTACTTTGCTCAGTAAATCTTCACCATCTGTCACAGGCATTCCATGTATTTCCATGTTTTGCCGCCTACTGTACTGGCTCAGGTCGTTCAATTCCTGACGCAGTTTTCGAAATTGCTGACCGTCCTGGTTTGCCTCAATGTCGTCAACTCTCTTACGCAGGAGCTCGATTTCCTTGTCATGCCTATTAGACACTTTGAGCAATTTGTCATACGTGTCAGACATATGTTGTACAGACTTTTCAATGCTTGAAACGGTTTCCTTCAAAGATGTCAGATCATCCACTTTGGCCGTGAGATTTGCCAATGACTAACTAATCCCAGCAAGCCGTTTGCATAGGACAGCAGAAGATGCATCACTGCTGCTATCCTGACTGCGAGACGCCGAAGACCGACATGTCAAGCATTTCAAGACTTTTCTTAATTCGGCATTTTTTGCTTTAAAACTCCGCTCCCCAACCCCTGCACACTTCCCTATATGAAACCTTTGACAGCAATCTGCACAAGTCATAAATTCTTCACCATCTATAATGTCTTCGTAGCATGCAGAACAAGGATCAAAATTTTCAGATGACATTGCAAGCAAGACACTAGACCATGGGCAGCAGTGGCAGCAGTGGCGGCAGCATGCACTGGCAGCTTAACAACAGTAAGAAAAGACAACTAACCTGCAAAATTCAAAACAGTTGTTTGAGCACTCTTGTGCAGCAACGTGCCACCGCCACCGCTGCCGATGTGTGAAGGCTCTCGACGACTTGCGCAGCTTTATATCCAGAAGGAAGGGGGCGTATCTTCACGTGATGACAGCACGTAGTCAGCCACACACGGTGCGTCAACGAAGCCAGCAGAATGCAGATCGCGCTTGATACGGAAATTCTTCTTGCAGACGGACAGCAGCGAAGGAACTGCAAAATTCAAAACAGTTGTTTGAGCACTCTTGTGCAGCAACGTGCCACCGCCACCGCTGCCGATGTGTGAAGGCTCTCGACGACTTGCGCAGCTTTATATCCAGAAGGAAGGGGGCGTATCTTCACGTGATGACAGCACGTAGTCAGCCACACACGGTGCGTCAACGAAGCCAGCAGAATGCAGATCGCGCTTGATACGGAAATTCTTCTTGCAGACGGACAGCAGCGAAGGAACTGCAAAATTCAAAACAGTTGTTTGAGCACTCTTGTGCAGCAACGTGCCACCGCCACCGCTGCCGATGTGTGTGTGTGGTCGCGGGATCGAATCCCGGCCACGGCGGCCGCATTTCGATGGGGGCGAAAACGCGTGTACTTAGATTTAGGTGCACGTTAAAGTACCCCAGGAGGTCGAAATTTCCGGAGTACCCCCACTACGGTGGGCCTCATAATCGGAAAGTGGTTTTGGCACGTAAAACCATTTAACGTGCATCTAAACCTAAGTACATGGGTGCTTTCGCATTTTGCCCCCGTCGATATCCGGCCTCCGTAGTCAGGATTCCATGTCGCAATCTCGTGTTTACCAGCCCAACACCACAGCCACTAAGCAACCACGGTGGGTCAAACATTACATGTATCGGCGAACGAAAACGAAAGGTGCACTCCAACTCATGAACTAAACTTTGCTTTATACCTTACACGAGCACTGACCAGATTTTAAAAAAAAAACCCTTTTTAGCCTCCCTTCAAATTTGAAGGATATGCATGCTTAGCTTCAGAAATGACAGCCAACTTTAGTATGCAATTTACTGCAACCCGAACCGCACGCACACTTACCGCAAAATCAGTCGGCAGCGTAGGACCGCCGCGCACCTTTCGGGGAGGCCTGCAACATTTGTCTTCAACTTCCGACATGCTTGAGAGGATTTCTCTCTGATGCGGCTCACCCAATGGCCACGGATAGTTCAACACAGCGATTCGATGCCACAATCCAGGATTGCGCGCCACATTAAGCATAAGTGCCACGGTGGTAGCCATGTTCTTGTTTATTTGAAGAGTTGAAAATTCTTTCGAATTTGTATCGAAAAAAAGAAATGAACCGGGAGTAGTAAAACCTACCGCTTGCTCTGGCGTTTTACCAGATCTTGGGCCGCCACATCAGCTTCAACTGTGTTGCGGCATGCTTCCTCCTATTATTTCCTTCCTCCATTGGTATTGAGGGCGAGGACTGAAGGAATCGCCATCTATCGGAAACACCTCCCTTGCGTAGTATAGGGGATCACGCGGCGCGCTCCCCACAGGTTTGACTTGCGACACTCAATAAAAACACCACTCGGCAGCCTCCTGGGGAGGATCAGGTAACAGCAGATTTGTTGAAGGATGGTGGTCAGATTGTTCTAGAGAAACTGGCCACCCTGTATACGCAATGCCTCATAACCTCGAGCGTACCGGAATCTTGGAAGAACGCTAACATAATCCTAATCCATAAGAAAGGGTACGCCAAAGACTTGAAAAATTATAGACCGATCAGCTTACTGTCCGTTGCCTACAAAGTATTTACTAAGGTAATCGCAAATAGAGTCAGGAACACCTTAGACTTCTGTCAGCCAAAGGACCAGGCAGGATTCCGTAAAGGCTACTCAACAATAGACCATATTCATACTATCAATCAGGTGATAGAAAAATGTCCAAAATATAACCAACCCTTATATATAGCTTTCATTGATTACGAGAAAGCGTTTGATTCAGTCGAAACCTCAGCAGTCATGGAGGCATTACGGAATCAGGGTGTTGATGAGTCATATGTAAAAATACTGGAAGATATCTATAGCGGCTCGACAGCCACCGTAGTCCTCCAAAAAGAAAGCAATAAAATCCCAATGAAGAAAGGCGTCAGACAAGGAGATACAATCTCTCCAATGCTATTCACCGCATGTTTACAGGAGGTATTCAGAGACCTGGAGTGGGAAGAATGGGGGATAAAAGTTGATGGAGAATACCTTAGCAACTTGCGATTCGCTGATGATATTGCCTTGCTTAGTAACTCAGGAGACCAATTGCAATGCATGCTCACTGACCTGGAGAGGCAAAGCAGAAGGGTGGGTCTGAAAATTAATCTGCAGAAAACTAAAGTAATGTTTAACAGTGTCAGAAGAGAACAGCAGTTTACGACAGGTAGCGAGGCACTGGAAGTGGTAAGGGAATACATCTACTTAGGACAGGTAGTGACCACGGATCCGGATCATGAGACTGAAATAACCAGAAGAATAAGAATGGGCTGGGGTGCGTTTGGCAGGCATTCTCAAATCATGAACAGCAGGTTGCCACTATCCCTCAAAAGGAAAGTGTATAACAGCTGTGTGTTACCAGTACTCACATATGGGGCAGAAACCTGGAGGCTTACGAAAAGGGTTCTGCTGAAATTGAGGACGACGCAACGAGCTATGGAAAGAAGAATTATCGGTGTAACGTTAAGGGATAAGAAAAGAGGAGATTGGGTGAGGCAACAAACGCGGGTAAATGACATCTGAGCTGAAATAAAGAAAAATAAATGGACATGGGCCGGACACGTAATGAGGAGGGGAGATAACGGATGGTCATTAAGGGTTACGGACTGGATTCCAAGGGAAGGGAAGCGTAGCAGGGGGCGGCAGAAAGTTAGGTGGGCGGATGACATTAGGACGTTTGCAGGGGCAACATGGCCACAATTAGTACATGACCGGGGTAGTTGGAGAAGTATGGGAGAGGCCTTTGCCCTGCAGTGGGCGAAACTACGCTGATGATGATGATGATGATGATGATGATCACTAACGCTGATTTCCAATCTTCCGGTAGGCACCCTGTATCGAGTGTTTGCTGAACTATTAGAGATAACAAAACTGAAGAGTAGTGCGAGGGGAATTTTAGAAGTTTAGCAGTTATACCGTCAGGACCTGGGCTGGCTTTATAAGGAAGCCTGTCAATGGCACGAGAAACACCATGTTCCGTTATTATGATGGATGAAAAAGGGAATCGAATAGATGGTTATTCAAGTATGTGAGTGTTATCAAGTGGCAGTTCGCTAGTTAAAACTGCAGAGACGCATTTGTTAAATACCTCAGTGCTATCTTTTGTGTTGAGCACTGCTCCGTTTTCGGAAAGTAGTAAGGGAGCAGTGTGATCTGCTTTTGGGTCAACTACTTGCCAAAACTTTTTAGGATCAGTTTTTATCATATTGGGAAGGGTGCAATTAAAAACTTGTGTTTAGCTTCGACAATTGTTGTTTCTGTATGGCCTGCTATGGTTTTGTAATTTTGCCAATCTTCTGGAGCATTTGTTGGGGCAGCTTTTCTGAACGCTCTTTCTTTCTTTTTTATACACTTCTTCACTTCGCGGTTAAACCACGGATCGTTCTGCCTTGAGCTGATGGTCATTCTTGGTGTGCCTGTAGTTTCAACTTCTTTGAGTTTATCGCGGAACAAGCTCCAGTTATCATGTACCATTCTGTTTTGAAAATTGCTTCAAAGTCTGCTGTAAATGAGGCTAACATGTCAATCGTTCTGCCAGTGTGGGCGCGTGCGTAGTTGAGAATGTATATGTTCGCTGTATATTTCTTGGCAGGTGTCAATGAAAAGGAACATTGCACCACCCTGTGATCACTTAATGGTTCTAGCACATGTGTCGCAGCAAGGTCTGCATGATTTGTTAAAATGATATCTAGTATGTGCACACGACTTGAGTTAAGTGATGAAAATACAAGGTTTGTAGAAAATGAAGACACTCAGATCTGTAGCAATTTCTCTTTAAGGAAGAGGTTGACCACTTGATACCTGGGTAATTAAAATCACCCCCTTATATTAGTATGCATTTTGCAAACTTGGATAAGACCTGTTGTAAAGCATCATTGAAAAAGTGAACAAATTCCAAACGGCTATCGGGTGGAGGATAGCATGCACCAATGACACATTGCGCATGTCCGCTACGTGCGGAGACCCACACTATTTCAAGAGGAGAGTCGAGTATCACTAGAGAGGGTTGATAGTCATCTTCAATGACCACAATAATTCCGCCTCCTCGGAAGCCTTCCCGGTCATTTCGAAAGATTACAAAAGATGGGTCAAGTGCAAGTTCGCTATTAGTGATGTCTCTGGAAAGCCACGTTTCCGTACCTATTACTATATCTGGTGTGCAAGAATGTATCAGCGTTTTCAGTGCATCCATTTTATGAAAAATGCTGCGGAAATTTGCCAAGAGCAACGAGACTGCATGTACGGGCGTAAGCTCACGCCTCTCAGTTGTTTTTCGTTAATTACTGGAAGGTTGGTTCATTGCAGCAAGCTGTACAACATTATTAGTGACTGAATCGAACCGGTAAACAGAATCTTTAAAATGTAGAGACATACAAGGAATAGAAAAACGTTCTTTTACCTCACGATTGCTCTTAGCGAACTCGCGCAACTTCTTACGAGCCAACTGTACCTTCGGCGAAAAGTCTTCTTCTATCCACACTTTAGGGGACTCGAGATTTTTCAGTTTATGGGCATTTTGTAGGACTTCTGTTTTAGTTTAAAGTTGAGGAATTTAATTATAGTAGGACGGTGAGAACCGTGACAGCGCTGACAAATACGGTGAGCGCGCTCAATGTCTCCAACGTTTACCTTCAAGTGAGTGGAACAAACTTTCTCCACAATGGCTTCGGATTCGGCGTATCTTTCATGGCCTTCTTCGGTATACCCTTGATTATAAGGTTGTTGCGCCTCATTCTGTTACTTATATCGTCCACAACATCGACGAGTTCTTCATTTGCTTTAGATATGTTTGTCTTAACTTCCTGAACAAAATTTTTGACAGCGTCAAAGTTCTTTTTGATTTGCGCTACGCTACTAATCCTTTTTTCAATGGCGGCGACCCGGGTATTTAAGCTTGCGATTTGGTCGTTAACTTGTGTTAAACCGGATGAAATTTCTTCACGAAACTCTTTCAGAAAGGTCAGTACGTCCTTAATCTTGGGCCCGGGATTACTCTCCACGTCTCCAGCTCGAAGCAAGAGGAGAGTGAGACAAATGCACAGCAAAGTCAATGAGGGTCTGGGGCTAAGCGGGCGAATAAAGCACGAGCTGTCGTGTAAAAGTTCAAGCCCACTGTGACTGCGGCATGCAAACAAAAGAATGCATGCGCGGTATGTGCACAGATCCATACCCATTTGAATATCAAAAAAGACACATACACGGGAGATCGACGGCCAAAACAAAAATCACCTAGGGCTAAACGAACAACTCAAAATATGGCCTACCTATGACAGCAAAACGCACAACTCAGTGCATGCTGCTTGTGGCCGCGAACCCCAACGAGTCGCTGCAGTGCTGGTCCTTTTATAGGTCCAGGTGGTGCTGCTTCCGATACCGGCGACGAAGACTCAGTGAAGTTCGCTGCGGAACCAAGATAATCTTCAGGTGATGCAGAGCTTCGGTTTCTGATGATGGGCGGCCAGGCAGCACACGGCGACAAGCACGAGTCAACCTATGACAGGAAAATACACAACTCAGTACATGCTGCTTGTGGCCGCGAATCCCGTGAGTTGAGAGGCTCTCATGAGATATATATTGCTCGCCGATGACATGCCGATGAAATGATGTTTAGTATTTTTCTCGCACAAAATTATAAACGAACTTCCTATTAGCCTGTGAACGAATGATGAGCGCAGCATATATTTACAGTACCGTGCATATTGCATATGTGCAAAACATATGTGCATAATTACGGACAGGAGTTGGCTCTGTCTGAAACCAGCTGATGTCTCCATTATAACCGTAAGCAGCAGTGCTTGTGTCACGCCCTGCTGCCTAATTTCAGAGAGACTAAGAAATGAATGAAAGACATAGATAGAAACATTGAGATGAGCTTTATTTATGTTCTTTTGCAATATCATGCTGCACTTACCACAAATTATAAACACGGCATTAAACACTGCAATAGTTGTCTCTAGCTTGCTCATTTTATTAAGAGTTGCATTCACAGTCTCAACTGAACATTGTTACAAAACATATTGACTTATTGTACTAAAGTCTGAAGGTGTCTTGGTTAGGCAGGCATTTACGTGTACTGGATGAGTGAGAGGCATATGAACACACTCAGTGCTGCTTTCCAACTGAGATTATTCAATCCATTGAGCAACCTGGCTTTAAGCCTTCGCAGGTGACTGTTCAAATCAATGCACATACATTTGCCCACATCTACTGTTTGTTCTATATTGATTTCTCTCTTACGAGTAATCATGGTGGATTATATGGGATACTACAATTTTAAACACTGAAGGCCATAATAATGGATATAATATAGCCTTTCAAAACAAAAAGCATAGCCAGGCTATCAAAATGACAGCAAAAATAAAGAATAAATTAATTATTTGTTTAAAAATAAAGCCTAATAAACTCGTAACTCAGCATGGATGAGATACTACCTGTAGTGTCCACAATTTAGTTAGCGGGGAGGCCTGTATAATGGTCGGCTCAACAAAGAACGCCACTGGTCAGGCATTTTGGCGGCTATACTACACAAACATACCACCTTTTCACAGCTGCACTGATGATGAAATGCTTGTACAGTTTTAATGTGACAATTCCATCTGTCTGAGAAAATCCGGGATTTAATCACCCATGACATGCCTCTTGGCTCTTGAAAGTTGAGCTCCAAGACTGGTAAGCTGTGTATATCACCGCCCGTAAGCACCAGACCAGCAATAGCAGAGTAACAGGGGAATCACCCATTGCAATCGCCTTTGAAAATTTGGTCAATGGAGTTAGAAAGCTCTTCTGAATCACCTTTATAGTAGCGGAGTAACACTGTACCATTTTGGAACAATACATTTGTGTTTCTCTGACATGACCCAAATACCTCAAATGGATCCCGGCACATATGGGAGAAGTAACCATGAATGGCTCTCCCAACCTCACGAGAAGGCCCATCGAGCTGCGTGAGAACTAACCCACTGCGGCTCGGACAGTGACGGCCCAACACCCCACAACCCCCGGGGAAAGAGGAAGGACTGAGAGGAGGTGACGACAACAAAGTAGCGATACGAAACAGGGATAGACCGGTCAGGCACCACGACATACTGACACACTATACGAAACAAAGCGAAACATACCCACGACCCCGCAAACAACTCGACAAGTCTCATGAAACAGATTGGAGAAGGTTGCAAACCAGAAAGTTCCGAAACCCAGTACATGTAAACAGAGTAAATTCAACACAATATCCAGATGCGAGCTGCAAGCTCTGCAAACACGAACACGCACACATGGCACACATCTTATGGAAGTGCGCACAGATCAGATCAATATATGGAGAGGACAAGATTGAACCGGGCCTTCTCGAGGAATGATGGCTAAACGCTCTGACTAGCTGGGAATTACACAACCATCTATGAGCTATCCAGTGGGCCTGGCAGCGGTGGAAAGGCTATGCCTCCCCGCACATAATGCCCGGGTGGCCCGAGTCCAGGCTGGCAACCTTGCAGATCCTTTTCTCACTGAAGTTCTTTCCGTATGCCCCTCCCTGGTTAAAAAAGCTTACCTTCCTAAACGCCACGTGCATCTTTAGAGCCATGACTTGTAGAGATACATTGGCGATTTAATCTCTCCACCATGGATGCTAGAAAGTCTCGAAAGGCAAAATTCTACTTGCTGATAGATGCTCCATTTCAAAGAACATTTGCCCCTTCTTACACGCAATGCTTTGTTTACGGTCACATTCAGAGCAAGTGAAAAGCACAATTAGGCCTATAATTCCCTGCCTGTAATGATCCTTTGTACAAACTTGCTGTGAAACAGTATTGCATGAAGTTACACTGATTCTCTACAGCTGCAGAAGATTACTCTCTTCATTCAGGCAGCAGTGAAATTTCTTTCCATTCATAGTAAGTGAGTCAAAATGCCTGTGCTCACATTATTAAAATTACGCATTTCCTGATGATAAATTGCAGTTAAGAATAATGTCCTTAACAGTGCTGGCAAAATTGATGCAGCAAAGGCTGTTAAATTTGAGCGTAAAAGCATGTGTCGCACCAGAGCAAACTTTCCGGGGGTAGAAAGATGGTAAGTGAGCCTGGCACAAGAGGTGTGGGTAGATACATGGTCTTGATGTTGTTGTGTTTGTTATCTGCCATGGCATTGAAAATGCCATAAGAGTGCCCCTGTACCTAGTGTAAGCAAGCATTAAAAGTGAGTAGCTGTGAAGCTTGTGTATCTTCTGAAAACGCTATGTTGCTTTACTGTCTTGCTTCAGCTGTTAAATGGCACCCAAGGAATTGGTGTGTGTCTGTATTTGGGCGATGTTTCATAAAAATGAGGCTGCCTCATTGGTATCATGTGTGACTTTACCGTGTACCAGCCCTGTTCTGCAGACTCTAGTCATGTATGGTATGAAGTTCAAGTAGAGTTACAGACATCCATTGCATATTCCTTATTTTTATAAAGAGGGAAGTACTTAAGGCTTACTCATACTATGCTTCCATCTCCTGTAATAGCAGCGCCTGTACAAAATACGTTGGTCCAAAGGAACATCAGTGTACAGCAGTGCCATAGCTTTAAGTCTGTTCTTGCACCCATTCAATCAGAAGTGACTGCAACATGCAACCTCTTTAATTCACATGCTCATTCACGTTGAATTAGCAACGCTGCCATGGTGTTCACCTGCGCGTGTTCTTGAGCGAACAGAGAGAGAGCAGCTATTGCCCTCATCACGTTCTGAATAACGATCTCAATCTGGTCTCTCTGCTTCGGTGAGAGCCAGTAAAACTGAGCCTGATAAATAATACGTGGCTGGAGTACAGACCAAACAACATTACTGGCTACTTCAGTACATGCCCCTCCATATTTTGAAGCAATCCTTCATATCAGCTGGGAGGTTGACATTGGTGTCTTCTTTACTTTGCCTAGCCAATTTTATCGTGTTCCAGATTGGCAAACTTCGAGACCAAGGATCTGTACTTCTATTTCTTGTAACGAGGACCAGTGCGGTAGCCACGAATATTTTAGTGGATGTGCGGGGGGCGGGGAAGCAAGGAGGGCAGGGGGCAGGTGAGCACTGCCTGCACATCGTCGTATGCCAGGTAAACAGAAATTTTGGGTTCGAGGGCAAGAAGTTACGTTCCCGGTGTCAAGCATGCTGCAAGGCAATGCCGATCTAGTCTGGCGTGGTTGGAAACGCCTCTCTCAAACTAATTGCCAAGAATTGGTAGAAAGCTATATTGTGGCTCCTTTTCCTTGCAGCAAGGTGTGTATTGTCCAAAATGAGTGATGCACGAATGATGGATGTCGCTGCACCTATTGCTGCCTGCAAATGTGAACCACGATTGAGGAGCACAGCAGTATTGGGCGGTAACGCTAGTAAATTGACATAAGTAGCAAGGCTTCATTATGCATATACTGGAGTTAAATGTAATTTTTGATTAAAATGGACGTGACATATGAGTAGGCTTTGTTTTTTGTGGCTATTATCTGGCTTTCGTGCACCCCCTGGACGGGCTGTATTATTCTTGCATCCCTCTGACAATAAACATTTGCTTGTGAGTACTTCTTGCTACCTTCATTATTTTTTTTCTTGATACTCAGATCCCCGTGTTTGCAGTGTGGCGTCCGGCTGTTTAAGTTCTTAGGAATGCAGACTTGTATGATGTTAACATACCTGAAAAGAAGTGGTATGCACACTGAATACTAGAATTACAGGAAGCCACTGCTGTGAAATTAATGGTTAGTCTTGAAAAGGGTCAGCTGAATTTGCCCCAATGAATAATTTACTGAAGCTATAAAAGCTGCTTTCCTCGATAAATTTTCCAAGACAAATACAGCAATATGTATGTCATGTTTGACTAGAATTCACAATTATCTGAAACATATTAGCTTTGAGAATTTCTCCCAGGTGCCAGAAGCACACTTATTGCAGAAGCTTGAAAGCAATACAATGACAGCCACACACCTCTACCACGTGGAATAAAAAAAGATCAGACGGTAGCACACTACCCAGCGAGTAAAAAAAAAACACATGTTGTCATTTACTGAAATTGCTCTTTATTTTTTAAAGTTCAATTCAGAACAAGTTGCTGCAGAGTCTATTAATGTTTACATCGGTTTCCATATTACATGCACCTCTGTGGTAGCAAAATGTTGCACATACACAATCAATGATTCGCGCCCTCCGACAAAGAGTGCATTTTCTGGATGAAAACTGAGTGAATAAAGTGACATGTGGCTCATTTGCAATTGCACGTAAACTTGATGGCTGATAACACTAAGGGCAAGTAGTAGTAGTATAAACTTTATTTCCCTTAGTGGTTTGGGCGGTCGGTGCGTACCTCAGTTCAGGGCTAAATTGGTCTCCGGTTTGCTGGGCTTCATCGAGAAGAGCTCTCTGGCTCCCTACATTTTCACTAGCAAGCCAAAGATCCCAGTGTCTGTTACTTGGCACTTGCGCCATAAGGGGCGAATTTGAATTTGGAGGCTGTAGTTTATACATTCATGTTACATGGGCAAAAGTTGGCAGCTCCCCGCACCACGAACACGTACTTTCATAGAATGCAGAGTGTATCTTACTGAGTATTTGTAGGTTTAGATACGTGTTAGTCTGTACACAGCGCTAATCCCTGGCCTGTTCTCCCATAAGGTTGGGGTGCGGGTGGCTGTATTTTTGTCTCTGCTTTTCCTGGTTTTCGAAGGGTTGGTGTGGGTCAAATAGGAACCCACTGGTGCTCGGATGCTTATTGCCCGAGCCGTTCGGTCCACCCTTTCATTTCCCTCGAGTCCAGAATGCGCCGGGCACCAAATTACTACATGGTGCAATTCTGTGAATTTTGCGTGGGATGGTACCCGTCATTAACAAACAGCATGCTGCCTTAGAGTGCATCATGGCAAATGCAGATTGTTTCTTTTGCTTCTGCATATCGAAAGGCCAGTGGATGTCCGGAATATGGCTGCTGCATCCACGGTACAGGTTGAAGGGTTCCGAATGGAGGTTATCACTGTGAGCCGCTTGAAGGCCACTATTGTGAATTTGTCTGTTGCCACTCTACACGCATCTGTGCAGTACGTGTCTGGATTTCTTTCATATTTCTTTTGTAAAGCCTTTGATTGCATTTTTCTACTTTGGTGGTGTTCCGTACCCATATTCTTTGGGATTGGTGAAACTAGAATTTTCTCCCTTGTTTGTGTGGGTAGCAAAACTGTTTTTTCCCAGCCATTTTGCGCTCTCAGGGGATATACCACCTTTTGCAATAGGGCATTTTCTTGTTTTGTCGAATTCAAACGTTCTTGTTCTGTCTGAGGCGTGACCACTGATGTGGCATGTGTTGTGAATACCGAGAGTTTTCAGATTTTTGGCGCTTGTGTTTTTGGGAACCCTAACTGCCCTGATGATGGAACTCACTTTAGATATTTCAGCCTTATTTAGTTTTAAAAGGGGGGGCTATAGGTCACCCTGCTAATGATGAATGCTTGCACAAGTCTGACTGCCTCCGCTTCTTTGAAGCTTCTTTGTTGTTTTGTGACTCTGTGGATCATTTGTACCACATTCCTTGTTCTTTGATTTAATGTTTCTAGCATCTGCGATGCCCTGCCGTTGTCTTGGTAGAAAAACTCAGAATACATTCAGGTATGTGGACACTAAGGGCAAGAAAAGAAATTGAGATTGGCTAGGTGCTTTCTTTTAATGCAGTGAAACAAAACTAAAGTCCAAGTATGCATTCACACGACATCTGCACATGAAGATATGTTACTAAAATACGTCAAAGCCTGACCAACCAGACAAATTCGCAGGCTTCTTTGAATTTATTCCATTTATCCATTTCAGCACTGGTCAAACGTGCAATACATGACTATGAAAACGCAGTTGGTGTCTGCATACAGAAAAAGAAATTGTATGCTGTAACTGCCTAAAATTTATTTCTAATGCACAATCTTTTGTGCATAGACAATTCGGTACAAGAAAGTGCTGGTACGGATTTCCCAGTGAAAATGCATGCAGTTTTAAGCTTATTTCACAAAACTGATAAAATGAACATAATTGTGTGCACACACTGCATGCCTCCTTTTAACACAGAAACAGGCTGCCTGTTCGTATTGTTCATGCCGCATAACAGTAATTTGCCGCCTTAAAAATAATGATGCTGTGACACAAACCGCTGTCACAACCTATATCGACATTTAGGGAATGGTTACCAAACACACCTCATGACGAAAATACAACACTCTTTGACCCACCGTGGTTGCTATAAGTGTCCTTGGCGTTGTGCTTAGTATTAAGCACGGGGTCGCAGGATAAAATCCTGGCCATGGCGGCCGCACTTCGATGCGGTGGCGTGCAAGAACGCCCGCGTGCCGTGCAATAAAGAACTGTGCACGGTAAAGAACCCCAGGAGGTCAATATTAATCCAAAGTTCCCAACTGCATGCGGCGTGCCTCGTAATCAGCTCGTGGTTCCGGCACGTAAAAAGGGAGAAATATAAAAAAGTCTCTTTTTTGTGCGGCACTAGCTCCTTGAGTTTTCTTGAGCGGACCGACGTGTCTCAACACCGCAAAAGAAAAGGTGTGAGCATTATGTGTATTAAGCAATGGGTCCGCGCCGTACTCACCAGCGCAGCTGAATATATAAGGCCACGTGAAACATGAGGCAACTGGGCAAGCGGTAATCCGAAACGCGCCGTTTCCAAAGCAGTCGACACCGTACGCGCTCCCATTTTGTGAGGACTGTGGGTGAGGTTTCACTTGACATAAAAAACGTTTACAGCGCAAACACATGCCTGTCCATGCCTGTCCAAACACATGCCTGTCCCTTCCCTTACTTTGTCGTTGCATGTGTTTGCGCTGTAAACGTTTTTATGTCAAGTATGCACCAACTCGCCCAGAAAGAAGTTTTAATGAGGTTTCACTAGCCGCTTTTATATTGTGGCGCAGTAGGGAATGCCCGAGCACGGCCACGCGAACCACAAAAGTGTATTGTAGTACACAGATCACAAGGCGACGGCTACGCGGTGGCCGATCACCGCGGTGCTGCGAAGTGGGGCAGGTAGTTTTCTTGTGAGGTTCCACATTAGACGAAACACTCTCCGACGGCCGCCGTAATTCTCTCGTAAGAACGCAATAGACACACACGCAGAACTAAAGAGCAAAGCAGGTGCCGTCACCGGCGCCGACGCCAGTGACGCTTCGCGGGCTTTGCCTTCAGTTTCACTTTTAGTTGATGGGAAAACGAACAGATGCGAGGACATTCTGCGGCCGAAGCCGTCGAAGTTTTGCATGGTCCCGCTTCCGAAGTCAGGTCGTCCGGTGCCGACCGGGGGTTCTGGCAGCGCGACAGGACATTGTGGTCGACGAGGCGAACAAATCGTCTATTATATTGCCCTAAATAAGCTGACTTGCACTCTGGAAATGTATAAAGTTGCAGAAATAAAAAGAAAGAAAAATAACCACTTGGACAATATATCTCTCCTTTCTCATCTCCTTCTCACAGATGTGTATATTAAAATAAAATAACGCTTAAAATAGGAACCAGAGAACTCCATTTACGCTAAAGGGAGGCCTCTATCTTCTAACCTCCCTCTTAAAAAGGATGTAGAATTGAGGTTCTTTCTCCTTCTTTCATCCCCAATTTGCGAGGGAGCGAAATGGAGGACGCTGAACATTTCTGCACCACTGTAAGGGAGCATGGTTTTCAAGCACGTAGTCTCAAGGGATGTCACATCCGTTAAAATGCCCTTCTCGGCTCATTTCCGTTTACAGTGTAAGATATCCGCTGACTTTCTAAGAGTCTTCAATTCTTGCGTCGAGGTGTGTAGCTGGTAGTTGCTTTTCTGCTATGGTATGGGGTCGTGCGAGAAAATTAGTTTTATGTTTAGAATGTTTGATTAGTCACTTACACAAATTATGGCTATGACTGGCTGCTACGCGCTATAATGCTACATCTTCATGTACTGGTTTTACGTAGTGATTGGTTGAGGATCGGCTGATGCTACAAACTTTTCTACAAATCCTGCTCAATATATATATATACATATATATATATATATATATATATATATATATATATATATATATAGCCAAATGTTTTTGATCCCCTTACTATCGCAGATTAGTTTAACTGCGATTGAAGTATGCAGCTGTATAGTAACTGCATAATCTTCCGCTGAAGCTAGTTTTTACGTCTGTAAACGGTACAAAAATTTGACTCAAGCTTTTTCGAAATATGATCGACGTATCCCACGACGTACTTTGCGCAAAGATTACACCGGCTGTTTAAGGTTGACAAACTAGTTCTACATAAACGAACTTGCCAAAAAAACTAGGTATTGATAAGAAGCAAGATGTGAAACCGGACTAGTTGCTATTCCATAATGATATTAGCAGTGGGAAAGCAGACACAGGACGCAAAACTCTCAGTGCTGGTCCTTCTCGTTTCTTTTCTGTAGTCTGTGTCCGCTTTTCTGCTGGTGGTATCATTATGACAAGCAAATGCACCAATATTAAGGCACTGATCGCAGGAAAAAAGTTTAAATTGTCTATACCAATATAAATATTGTGACAACTAGAAGGATTTAGATATAATTCCACAGATACCTTTCACAGAAAAATGTATCAAGCATAAGAGAAGTCACTATGATTAGCACCTATGGCGGTACATTTAGCTAATACGACATTCACGACCTCGGCTATCAAACTTCTTGCAGCGAACAATGGAGTTGGAATACTACATCAGTGAGGAGATGGCCGCTTAAAATAACGTGTCCGCTATCTTTGGTATGTCGGAGCCCATCAACTTCAAATCCAGACGTAATTTTTCTTTTTGATATACCGACAGCGCTTGTGCATGGTGCCAGCGTTGCGGCCGGAAAACTCCGCAAGAACATAACAAGAAGAGATATTATATTCGCCAGGAAATCAAAAGGAGAACTAAACATACATATTATATGGAACAATTTCTCTGATTGCGGTTTCTTGAAGCCATCAGTTTTTGGGGAAGCGCAAGCGAGCTCACAGAAAAATTGTTTCGGTCAAAACCATTTATTCAAGCCCATATATTAAGCTGGCCACGCTCCTCCAGATGTTTTTAGATGATTTGTAAGGGTTGATGCTGGTTCCTCCGTCAGTCTAGTAGTAAAAGTGCGTTTCTCCAAGGCTCCGTTCATGGCCTACGGCAGAAGTTTTGGTTTGCTCGAGTAATTTTCCCAGTAGTGGCGGCGGGAGCTTATGCTTGACGGTAATTTATTGTTTCGAAGGGATGGAAGCTCATTTTGCTGCTGTAGACGCAAGAGCCTCTTCCGAAGAAAATTACAGAAATAGAAAGTCACGTTTTTCGGAACAAAATTCATATTGAGCTACTTGATGGGCCTCCGCTCCGTTGTTTGTGAAAGTCTCCCGTGCTGTTATAGCGTTAGAGCGAAGAATTATTTCGATTTTCGGAAAAATTATTTTGATTTCGAGTTTGGTCTATAAACTTGTTGATGCTAAATGCTGGCAAGTTCGCTGGAACGGAAAGGCAGCGGTAAGAAGCCCATTAAATAAATTCATGACGAATGGTCATGTTTGCGTCATGAATGAATGCACTGGATTACGAAAACGAAGGAGAGGGAACTCACACGCTGAAAAGACCGATAAACATACAGTACGACGCAACTTGAGAAATAATATTTATATATCCAAGAATTTAGAAGACAGAAAAAGATTGCATCGTCGCGACGGCACATCAGATGTCGCCGTAGGTAACGAAGTCTCCATAGCGAAATTATTTTTGCATGGTTCTGATAGCGTACAAGCAACAATGGTTGCTAGGGTACTGTCAAATGCGCACATGCGGCGGCCTAAAGCTCACGGCATGGTGCGAAAACGCGCTCACAGAGAAAGCAAGACATTGTGCGCGGACATGATGCAGACGCGCAGCTGGTCTCCGCGATCCCGTGCGATTGCTGCATTAAGGCTTCATTCTGTTATGCTCCATTTGGTTATACAGACAGCCCTCTCTAAGAACATATTTCGCATAGTTTACTCTCTGCGTTTGCTTACCTTTCACGCAAGAAGCCGGTTCGGAAGACTCCATCGCGGCGACCATGCGCAGTGGCGTTCACTGTACGTACTCGGTAAAGAGATAGCGTCTGTAAACGATTCTGTGCTTTCAGTTTACAAAAGATTATCATATCGACAGTCAAAAACTTCCCTCGTTTCAAATGTACCCACATAAATGTCCAGGAGGGCTGCCGCGTAGTGTATTTATTGAGCGCCGCAAGCCAAACCTATGAGGAGCATGCCGCGTGATCCCTCATGCTACGCAACGGAGGCGCTTCCGACAGCTGGCGACTCCGTAACTCCTCAGCCCCAGTAAAAAGGAAGAACAAGCATGTGCTTGCTGCGGTAAATCTAAGGAAACGATGGATCATGTTTTATTAGAATGTGAAGACGTGTGCCCAAAGTCAGCTTGGGTTCAGCGAGAGCAGTGGAAAAGTAAACATGTCTGGCAATGGAGGTTAGTAAGGGCCAATTTGAAGATTGGTGGAAGAAACGTAGGGAAACGACCATAAATGAAGACATACAAAAGCAAAGTTCGCTATAGGGGATCAGGAAATTTGGTTGTCTGCGTTCATAGTGTTTTTCTTTCTTTTTTACCTAGGAGGACATCAGGCAGAGTAATAGCAAGAGCTTGGTGGCACAACCCACCACCCCGTTCCAGAGACACTTATAACATCCATCCACATCCATCCATCCATCGTGGGCCACGCAATCATCCGCGTTTCTAAGAGAAACGTGCCTTCATGCTTATCGTTTGCGGCCAGCGTTTCACGATAAACATTGCGCTTGCATACGCTCCGGTAGCCGGGAAACCTAAGAAGCAATCGGGGATGAAGAGTCCTTCATCTTTCTTTGCCTAGCTTCATTGTGGCAAGTGCAGTGACTAGCGCAATGAATGTGGCACTATCAGGCTTAAAGAAAGGTACGACTGGCAAGTAACTAACGCAAACTACCTTATGACACGCACAGACTGGAAGGACTTGCAATCAAAAAGAAAAAAAAAAGCTATAAACAGAGCTGGTGTTGCAGGCATTTCAGCCTTGTTTATCGTGCTGTTTTTATTGCCGGATGCCATTGTGCCGAACAGATTTAAGAAGAAATGCAAAGTTGCTGACAGGAGTGTGTACTCTACTCCGCATATTCTGAGAAAGTAGCTCGAACAGTTTACAGTTTTAAAAATGACGTAGCGCTCCTCGGTTTCGGTCTTTAATGTAGTAGAAGGGACCTGCCACGGTGGCTTAGCGGCTATTAGAGAGTCTTTCAACAGGGGCCCCAAATATTTTGTGATACCAAAGAAATAGCGTCTAAGCCACTGCACATGCGCGACACACTAACTGCATTTGGGTTTTGCGTCGTGCATGTAATTTCAATGATTCAGCAGGAGCCGCAAAAGCTGCCCCAAAAGCTTTGTGGCAACAAACATGGCCGCAAAAATCGATGCGACGACTGTAACCTAGCACCAAACTGGGCTCGATTCCTGGTAACGTGTGAAGTTCGTAAACTAGAAGTGGCTGCGGTTATAACTTTCTTTCAAGTAAGGTGTGTCATAAAGATTGATTCATTAGACACCGCTGATTCGGAATTCGATTGGTGATTTTATGGCTCGTAGGCTTAACACAGCTTAACTTGGTCGGTGAAGGCATGTAAAGGTGGTCACTTAAAACTAACTCCAACTAGTTGCTTGCTGCTACAACAATAACATAGATTTCGCGTAAACACGAAAGTCATAATTAGTCTTGTTATCATAATGTGGTATATTTTATTTCATTACTTAAAGTAGCTTGTCTTTGAACCCGTAGTCGCACTGTTAAGCGCAACACGCTATCCGAAAACCCAAATTACTATTCTAAATCTCTTCACTCCTCCGTGCCTCAATGACAACACCCTCAAAGCTCTTTAGGGCCACAAACGATATTGTGAAACTTTCAGTTGTTTTGCGCTGCTAAGCACGCCGTGGCGGTATCGTATCCCGGCCGCGGCGCCTGCATTTCGACGTCACCGAAATGCAAAAACTCTTGTGTTCTGTGCATTGGGCCACGTCAAAGGTCCCTTGGTGGTCAAAACTAATCCGGAGTCCCTAAGTACTGAAGAGAGAGGGAAATTTATTTAGAGAAAGGCAGAAAGGTCGGCCAGAGCTATTACTTGCTCTGGCCTGCTACTCTACACAGGGGAAAAGACAGGGAGGGAAAGGGCTGATGAATCATGATGGTACAAGGAAGAGATGCGTATATACAAATTCAGAGAGTTGTAGCATCTCTAAAGCCGTGCGTCCAGCCCAGTGGCTTGGAGAAAAGCTATAGCGGCTCTTGTTACCAGGGCTGCGTTGTTTGCATTAGTCCAAGGACCGAAAAGAAGCTGGTCTGATAGCTGTCTCTCATGGATCTTTGCAATGGAAGAGACAAGTTGCTGTCGTTCTTGCCCATACGCGGGACACACACACAATATATGTTCCAGTTTTTCTGGCACCTCACAGTATTCGCAGTTTGGGCTAGTATCACTGCCACCTATCATATGTCTATAACATTTGGTGAATGCGACACCAAGGCGAATCCGGTGCACCATGCTCGTATGGCTTCTTTTGAGCTTGTTAGGCATACAAAATTTCATTTTTTGGTCCCATTTGTGTAGTCACTTGTGTCGTCGATCAGGTTGGGTCCAGTATTCCAACGTAGAGTTACGGTTTACGCGACGAAGTAGGGCGTTTGTATATGTTCGTGAGAACGGAATGCGTACTTCACAAGCATTATCTAAAGCAGTTTTCTCTTCAACGTCTGCCTATTCATTGCCGATCAGGTGACAGTGTGAGGGTATCCACCGAAAGGTGACATTGTAGCCATTTCTAGTTGCGTGGTCCAGACGCTCCGTAATTTCTATGGCCATGGAATTATACGGGCCCCGTCTGAGGACACAGTCAATCGTTTGAAGAGCTGGCTTGCAATCGCAGAATATAGTCCATGCGTGAGGATGCTCCTCGGAGAGAAATCGAAGTGCCTCCCGGATAGCAACAAGTTCTGCGGCAGTTGATGTTGAGCTATGGTCAAGTTTAAACCACCGAGCGATGATCATATGTGGATTGACGAAGGATACAGTGTAGGCACTTGGTGTGACAGAGTCATCCGTGTGCACGTGTACAGTATTTTCGTACATTGCAGAAATGTGCAACAGGGTGAGTTGCCTGAGGCCAATAGATGCAATGGATGACTTTTTAGTAATTCCAGGGATCTGCAGTGTAACGACAGGTGTAGGCAGAACCCACGGGGGTATTCTCGGAATACAGGCGGGAGAAAATCTTCACGGCAAAACACTTTGATGACACGATATAGTCCTTGAAACGCTGGAACCTGGGTGGGTGGCAGGGAGCGATGACAGAGGATGGTGTCTGTGTCGGGTCAACACGCGATGGTACATTCGAAGACGCTCGCTGAGCAAGTATACCCCAATGGGACACGCACGAGCTTCCACTAATGTTCCATCGGTTGACGTGCATCGTGGGAGGCCTACACATGTGCGCAGTGCTTGAGCTTGAATGCTCTCCAGCGCGCACACACAGCGAAGCCCCATGTTTGAGAGCGCCGGAATGCTGTAGCGTATATACCATACAAATAGTGCTTGGCACAATTGAAGTAATGACGACTCCGAGGGGCCCCATCTTGTTCCTGCAACGACGCGAAGGACGTGAACAAAACTCTTCAGCTTTGGCTTCGGTGCGGCGACGTGTCTTGACGAAGGTAATCCCTGGTCTATGACTAAGCCAAGGAATCTGCGGTGTGTAACCGTAGGTATCGCTACTGCGTTAACAATTATTGGATACCTGGTCATTTGTTTTCGCGTGAATGTAATCACGGAACATTTTTCTGTTGAGAGTTGGAGGCCTTGACGCCACAGATACTTAGCTGTGATTGTCACTGCGCGCTGAAGCCTAGCACGCATTTCGGGACGGGTGGCTCCAGATGTCCCTATGCATATGGCGTCCGCATATGCGCTAGTCTTCATCGTGCTAGGAAGTTCGGATGCAAGGCCAATCAATGCAACAATGAAAAGAGTTGGACTGAGAACTCCCCCTTGTGGAACACCTCGATGTAAGTGGTACTGTCCGGTGTCGCCATTACTTGTCGACATATACACCGTGCGGCCACTGAGGTAGCTAACAATCCATGCATATAGCCAGCCACCCACGTCTAGGTCTTCCAGTGCATCAAGGATGGCACAATGGAGTACATTGTCACATGCACCCTTAATATCCAGAAAAACAGCTCCAACCAACCACCGGCGACTTCTTTCCTGTTCAACAGTGGAGACCAAGTCGATAACACCGTCAGTCGCAGAACGGCCTCTTCTAAACCCGTGCATAAAATTAGGGAAGCAATTATTTCTCTCCAGAAACCATTTCAGCCTTGAAAAGACCATTCTTTCCATTACTTTGCCGACGCAACTGGCTATGGCGATCGGTCTGTAGGAGAAAAGCTCGTTAGGGCACTTCCCCGTTTTTAGCAGCTCTACAACGCGACGGCATTTCCAACAATCTGGAACATTTCCTGTCTCCCGCGTCGTATTATAATAAGATAGAAGAAAACGTCGAGATTTGGTGCCAAGATGGCAGAGTGCCGCTTATGTGTTTCCGTCTGGTCCTGGTGCCGATGAGCGTCGAGAAACCGAAATCGCAGTGTCAAGCTTTCGCATCGTAAACGGTACTTCGAGTCACTCATCAGGTGACGGAGGTGCGATGGTGACAAGGATGAAGTCACTGCATTAGATGCGTCCACAATTAGTTAACAGTAGTCCTCTGCTACCTCTAATTCGGTCTGGCGTTGATGTAGAGCCACCGTACGGAATGGGTGTCTCTGTTGTGGAGTTGCCTGGAGACTTCGTATGACCCGCCATATCTTAGAGGCTCTCTTGGATCTACGGATCCACAGAATGCCCTCCAACGCTGTCTGTCAAGCTTCTCCAGATGTCGAAAAAACATGTCGTTGAGCTCGGCGACTGTTCGAAAGATCTGACGGGGACTTTGTTCTTCTGTATCGCCGTTCCGCGCGGTGACGGATTGCACGAAGGGTCTGATATTGTATGTCGACCGATTATCTGTGCCTCGGTATGTTGACTTCTCTGGTTTTGTCCCGCAGATTAGAGGCAATGATGTCCTCTATTTCGGATGGAGATGTCATACTCTGACAGGTGGTGTCGACAGAAGTCTTAAATAAAATCGAGTCTGTTTGACGAATGCAACGTGAGGCTGAACGGTGAAACCAGCTAAAGTGAACGTAAGTAGGGAGGTGGTCACTACCATTGGTCTCTGGATCCGTCGAACAGCATGCCGAAGACTGAAGCCTCCTTGATACAAGTGTAGGGTCTAGACAACTGCTGTAGGACGTGCCACGAATAAATGTAGGAGAGCCGTCATTCAGCACATCTTGTCCCTAACTACACATTAAGTCGGCCAAATATTTGCCATGAGAATTCGCAGAAGTGCTACTCCAAAGGGGATGGTGCGCGTTAAAGTCACCAATGGCAATATGAGGACCTTGCGATGCTTGCAGCAGAGACATCAGGTGCGAGCAATCGATGCTCGCTCTTGGGTGGATGTATCCTCCAAACACTTAACTGTGCGACATCTGTGTTTTATGGTGAGGCATAAGTATCCATTAGTGGTATGCGATGGGACGTCATGTCTTAAATACACCAGATCGTGACGTATACAAACTAACACTTTGCTCGAGGTTTGGTCGTTACGAGACCACATCTAGACATTTCAAGAAATACGGAAAGAAGAAACCATATTAGGTTCACAGATCATAATAACTGGAAATTGGTACTTAAATGCCCGCTGTCGGAAATCCGACAAACAACCGCGTAGACCATGAGCATTCCATTGCATAACAAGCGATTGACGCATCCGTTCTTCAAACATCATCGCCATACTTGCTTAGTGCAGAACCACTAGCAGTAGTTCGAACACTTTAAGTAGCTGCATGGCAGCCTTGGTAGCCGGGATATTTAAGCCGGAAAGAATCCTGCGCATAGAGGCAATCAAATTTTTCAACATACTTGTGACATCAATGTCATCCATCTTTTCATTTTCTTCAGTGCGTGTAGGAGTGGTGAATAAGGGCGTTCCCTCAGGCCTTGATGGTAACTCACATATCGAACCTTGACATGCGTTGGCAAAGTTTCCGACTGGAATACCAATTTCACACATCGGTACCGTATAAACGGTGAAAACTGACCACCGGAGCCGACGATGATAGTAGTTTCGCTAAGTCAGTGTCTATAATATCAATGTCCACGTCGTAGATGACGCCTGTCGTCGCTTCCTTGCCGTATGTGGGGAATGCGCGAACATGGATGTTTCCCAACTGAGTGACCTTTTTCAGTGTCTCCAGTACTGTCGATGTATTGACTTCCACCGAGAGGATGTTCTTTCGGGCGTTTATACGTATTTCTTCTACTTGACCATGGACAGTTCGTTCAAAACATTCCGACAGGCTCTGCCTGCTTAGTGTGTTGAGGTTGTCTGTTGTCGTGGTTGGTACGTATGCAAGGATGCATGACTGCTTGCCACTTGCCTTTTTCGTCGCCTGGCAACTGATCGCTGATGTTCTTTGTATCTTTCTCTTCAGACGTCGGCTTGACACCACGGTAAAATCACTGTCCGAGCCCACATCAGTAGAGGAGCCATCAGGTGACTCAATCGGGACCATGCTGGGTCGAAGCGGTCACCCACGTCACCAGCATAACAAACTGTAGCCGTTCAGGACCCAATTGCTGGACGGGGTTTGGGTCCCCCATTGCAGAGGACGATTTCCCCCAGTTTTCTTGTCACTGATTCCACCGATCACAGAAAATAACATAGCAGAGAGCTCGAATAAAATAGCGGAAAGCTCGAAGCTGAAGCTGCTCGCTACGATCACTTCTTCTTCCTCTGTGTATTGTATTGTGTGCCTCATAATCAAATCGTAGTTTTGGCACGTAAAACTCCATATTTCAGTTCAGTGATAGACGACGTATGTTATATTATCTTTGGAACTCAGCAACATCACAACGAAAAATAGGACCTAAATATAGGTTCTGACGGAGTCACATACGCTATTCCTTAAATTATCATGTCGCTGCGATTTTGTCATAATTCTGGTGTGAGTATCGTACCTCAGTACATGTCTCGCTTACATGATTTATTCTGTATGCTTGTTGCTTATTCTGTGTTCTGTATTTAGCTCATCTTTGTAATTCAGTGATTCACAGGTGCATACAGAGGTATCGTCAGCAATAGTCAACCTGTGGGGGCGCCATTCACTATCCGCGCAGTTGGTTTCAGGTTATCGTGCAAGCTATTGGCAAGACTATCTCAAGAACTCATTGGTGGTCAGCGGCACTAAACATGGAATTCCACTCTGGCCAAAACCGAATTGAAGCACAGATGTCTTCGTACTTCGGGATATATTTTGTGGCAGCGAGCACTTAAAACAGTGCCGTCTGTGTGCGCGTGGACAACTATCGGAGAGATAATCAAATCAAGCCAGTTCACGATTTGGATGCCCTGTGCAGCCCTCGGAAGCAGGTACCTTTGCAAGGTTGGTGCTTTTAGGTTACTCGTAACTTTTTTAATGTGGCGTCCTTTAAGAAAGCATTTTCTACTGGATTTGTTACTTGAAAATTGCTTTTACCTATGGAAATTGGGGAAGGACCTTGGCTATAGCTCACGGCTAAGAAATTGGGTCAGGAATTGTTTGAGCCCAGCCGCGTGCCTAACGTCTATGCGCAATATAAGGATAACCAGTCTAGTGGGCGATATTTTCCTACACTAGCCTCTTTATGCAAGTTACGATGCAACAAAATATAAAAGAACTACAAGATCCCACATTTTCCCGCAGAAGCGGCTTTTCGCGAAGCCTCCAGCACATATTTCTCACAAAGAAACTACTAGAATACGTTCACCCGGCATGCATATATAAACCCGAGCGCACATATAAGGAAACGGCCCTGTTGCAACTCGGGGAAGCGTTTGGGCCATGAATCTTCTAGGCACAGCGATGACTACGTTCGGGAGCAGGATCGAAAGAAAGGGGTTTATTTTACATTTATTACGCGGCCTCTGGATATCGGAGCGCACTGCACGTAAAAATTATTTAAATGTTTGACCTCATTACACGTCAGAGCACACATCAGTACACACACGTCAGCAGACGTCAGGACACAAACTGCATCAGTGATGTCCGCTTTTAAGCACTTTATTTCATTTGGCGACTATACCAGGCAATCTGATAACTGTGTCACGGCCAATCACAATCGCCGACTCGTTCGGAAAATCTTTTGCATGACGTCGCACCGTTCCGACGGACTCCGCCGCCAGCGTGTTGCGTGAACGCCCAGCATACGAACAACCACGTGGTAATCTCGGAAACTGGTGTCAGCGAAGTGTCCACGGAAGACGTTGGCCCTCTGCATCAGTTAGTGGACTCTGCGTGACAGAGACCTAGGAACCTAGGACCTAGGACCTGGTTTTAGGGCCTGGTTGTAGGTCGTAGGAACCTACGACCTAGGAAGCCTGGCCTTCCCGGTGGTTGCCACGTCTACCGAATCCGGTGATCGTTGTAAACTTTAAGGGAGCTTTGTGGACTTGTCAGCAGTCGGAGCCCCGGCTGCTTCGATGTCTGGGCGGGGGCTGCCTTTTGGGAAGCATCCAGGGAATGCCCGTTTCTGTTTTGAGACGTAACAACTTATACGTATAGCCCAGGGGTGTAGCCAGGGGGGGGGGGGGGGGCGGGGGGGGCTTATGGGGCTTCAGCCCCCCCCCCCGAAATTTTTTCGTGCTGTCCATGCACCGCCGACCAAAGTGACCCCCGGCGCCGGAAATCACTCTGGATTTTCTCTAGAATGTCTTTTTGACGCTCGAAAAGATATTTAACCGCGAAGATTGCAAACTCGGGCTGGATTTCGTGGCAACGCCCATACACCGGGAGTCACATAACGCGAAGCAGTCCCATCCGATCACAAAGTTTCAAGGGCGCTTTGATGGTGAGCGGGCTCGCCGCGGCATCTCACTGAGGCCACGGAATCTATGGAGCGCATGGATTTCAATTGCGAAACTTTATGGGTATAAATCTCATAAGCTCTTGATGTGAAAGGTGCATTGACATTTCCAAGGTTGTGCTTTAGATTTTCTATTGCGGAACTTTGTGGGTTTAATGTTGTTGTAAACATTTGACGCCAAAGGTCTATTGACTTTTCTAAAGTGTTACATCGGAACATACAACGAGACAAGCCTAATCAACACACTAGCAGACGAGTTGACAAAGCAGGCAGCGAGGCCCAACGAGACGAAGCGTTGGGGTGGCTCATTTGTGCCGTCATGTCACATAAAAAATATCAACATTTTTTAACCTACGCCAGAACATCCATGTCAAGACACTAAAGCCAGCCAAATTAATTACGTTCTTATTTCTTTTTTCTACTTTGACTTTTATTCGCGAGGACACATTGAGCCTCTTCAATTTTTTTTGTTCTCGCTACCCTACCCGCGGTCTGCCAGAACCAGTCAGAGCGCATACGTTTTTCTCGTATGGCCCCGACCACCGTGCGGTGCACTTCGGTGCGCGTTCGGTTTGCTCTGGCCGAGAGGATTTTCACCGGACAGAGTTTTGGACGCTTTCTGGCTAGCAGACAAGAAAAAAAAAATGGTCGCTCGCCGCCATCACTGTGGGGACTCGAAAGGATTGCACCGCATTCCTTGAGCGGAACCTTTCCGGAAAGTCTTGTTTCGCCGCTGTAGGATACTGAGCAGTATGCGTATGGTTCTCAGTGGACCAAGCGTCTCATGTTTTCTTCGGTATTTCTTCCGTAGCCCCATTAGGTGCCCGAAGTAGGCATTAGATTCTGGCCAACATACTTTCCTATGCGTTTTTTTTTTCATTTCGGTGCCTCTGCCTCACAGAAAAAAATACATTGTTGCGGTGCAGCGAATTGTCGCATGGTGAAAGTTCGATTTTGATACTTCTTTTGCGGAAAGTATTGGGCGACGGGACGCTTCAGTTGCCGGATACGTTTATTATATTATTGTGAAAGCAATTATATGGACACTCCAGGCGCATTCTTGCCATCGCCCTCATGTTTCGTATAAAGTCCAAGGGTGATAACATCGTGACCACGCGCTGCATGCTGTATGTGCGAGTGAAAGCGTAGGAGGGGAGGTGGAATGGGTGAGCCGACGATGGTGGCTCAGTCTTGTGTGCGCAAAGGAGAAAAGCGGGGAGCAAGAGCGCCGCTTCCGTCGTGCGCAATACATCGGGGGGAGTGGACGGAATAGGGGCGGAATCTAGGATTCTGTGAATCTATGATTGCGCAACATGTTTATTGGCCTTGTTTGACGCATTATACAGAGTTACTTCTTCTTACATACATAGACTCATTGGAGACTTATACGCATATTTAAATATCTTGTTGCGAGGTTTTGTGTATACATGCAGTGAACTTTGTTTCCAGTGACACTTTTCTGTCCTTTCTCAAGCCATATTTTCGCATTTTTATATCCCATTGTATCTTTGCATTTCTAATGTAGGAGGGCGAGTCAAATGAAAGTGAGCCTACCCTAACCGCGCAATAATGGTTCGCTTCATTATCTGTGAGGCATGCGCGCAGGAGAACGGCATGTCTCATTTACAAAAGTGACACGCAGGTGTGAAGATGAAGGTTCTTTAATGCTCTCATACACTGGGTTGAATATGGTTGCGTCACATAATGGACACTTCAAAAGTTGAACAGCTTGGTGTCGCGAAGTTTTTGACAGCTGAAGGTGTTTCCAAAACAAAATTAATCACCATATGACTGCCGTGTAGGTTGAACACTGCATTTCATTGACCACTGTAAAGCGTTGGAGCGAACGGTTCAAAGGACGTTGCAAAGACATTCCAAGACCAGGAAAAAACCATCGTGCAATCACCCCCCACACAATTTCAAAGGTTCTTGAGCTGCTGAAGCAAGAACGGAGGATAAGCATCGATGAACTGGCAGACCGTATGAACATCAGTCATGGTTCGGTTCACGCCATAATTCATGAGCTTCTCGGTTATCGGCTCTTTGGTGTGCAATGGATCCCCAAGATTTTTATCCATCGCGAGAAGACGGAGAAGTTTCACGCTGCCTTGACTCATCTGATCGGGTATCACAATGAGCATGACGACTTCTTGTTTGCAACTGTGATCGGGGACGAACCTTGGTGCCACTACTACGAGCCTGAAACATGACGGCAAAGCTTACAGTGGCAGCATTCGAATTTACCACGCCCAAAGAATGTAAAGGCCATCATTTCCGCTGGAAAGGTGTTGTTGACTTTTTTTTTTCGATTGACAGGGTGCATTACTGATAGAATTTGCTAAATCTTGAGAGGCTATCAATTGTTTCTGATATTGTGAAACGCCAGAACGGCAGGGTGTCGCAATCAAGAACGAACAACGTGGAAAATTGACAATTGTCCCACGACAATGCCTGTCCCCACGTCGCTTATGTGGTTAATACAAAACTGGCAAAGTTCAAGTGGGAAACGCTGCAACATCCCCCTTACAGCTCAGACCTGTCACCTTGCGACTTCTACATTTTGGGGCAACCGCAAAAACAGTTCAAGGGAACCAGATACAGACTTTTTGAAGCAGCAACCCAAGGAGTTTTATAAGACGGGAATCACGTGACTCGTTAGTCAATAGGACAAATATCTAAATTGTCATGAAGACTACTTTTAAATAAAGTACCCCGTTGTTGGCTCATTCATTTGACTTGCCCTCATATATCTTGCAGAACTCCTGCTTTTTATACGTGCTCTCTGTCGCGACTATAACTTCGGTGCAATTACTCACGATACACGACAAGGGACAGCTACTCCTGCGCAATACATTGGAACAAACGACAGCGTCATTGAGATTTTTCACTGGCCATTGCATATATACAAGGATGTAAGCACGGTTCTTCAATGACAAAGTTTTATTAACATATTCGTCCTCAACTTGTTCAGTTCATTGCCTTTTAATTTTTCATATCAGCGGCATGCACTGCTTTCCTGGTTTCGAACTGATATAGTTCTAAAGTTCGTGTGATATTTTCTTGACTTAGTAAATAGACAAAAAACATGGAAGCATTGACGTCAGTTATGTTGGACACACTTTTTGGCACATACGAGTATAATATTTTATGAAAAATTACATATTTTACTTGTATTTACAGTGCGTAGCTTTCAAGAATTCGTTTGCAGCATCTTTGGCAATGTCAATGCAGTTATTATTCATGTATTTGATCCCTCGATGAATAGTTTAAGAGGAAGCTTTAGCTCGGGCCCAATCCGACACGGCCTATTCAAATACTTGTAAAACGCAGAAGCGCTTTTCTGAGATAATCCTGCGAATCGCTTTTACTGAAATTGGTTGCAATTGAGAGAGAAAGTTGGATCGTAGTGTCTGTTGGAAACAGAACTTCGATTTAGGGCCTCAATTTTGTTTAAAATATTTTGGAAAATTCGAAAGTTTGAAAAAATGGAAGCACGACGTTTACAAACTAATAGCTATGCATGAAGAACAGATATTGTGGTTCTGTACACGGCATTTATTATAACACTCAAAGCGGACAAGTTTGCTGTGTGAATTTGTACCTTACGTGAATTGGTTACGTTGTGTACAAGGGTTCTGCAAAAGCCGTATTTCCCCAATACTAAATTGTTTAGAGATTCATGTGCAACATATCTATTTTGTCCGCTGTAGATGTACTATTAGATGCAATTCACAGAATTGTGATATCATTTTTCATTGTTGAGTCACGGAGTTTTAAACTTGATAGTTTCGTTTTCAGAAAATTTTCAATTTTGGCCAATTGTTGATAAATAATTGACCACCTAAATGAAAAATTCGAAGCCAGTAGTCACTAGAATTAAACTTTTTCTTTTAAATGCAACAAACCTCCTCAAATTTGGTGAAGTGGTTGCAGCGAAAAATGAATTCCCCTTCTACATGTACTTAAATAGGAGCACCCGAGCTAACGCTTCCTCTTAAGGAGGAGGCTGAGCTGCAACGTGCAGCTACACACACACACATACATATACACACACACACACACACACATATATATATATATATATATATATATATATATATATATATATATATATGAACGAGAAGAAAGGGGGTTAACCGAGGGACCCGATATTTATTAGTCATATAAAGCCAACAACCACTGACACCAAGTACAACATAGGGGAAATGCGGCAAAAAAGATGTTCCACGTCCGCCGCCAAGGTCCTTGAGTGGGGGTGCTGGCTAACACTCCCAGGGTTCTATAGTACACATAAACACCCAAGAAAGTGGATGGGGAAACGCCGCCGCGGTAGCTCAATTGGTAGAGCATCGCACGCGACATGCGAAGGTTGTGGGTTCGGTTCCCACCTGCGGCAAGTTGTTTTTTCATCCACTTTAATTTCCATTAATTTATCATTATTTTATTTCATTCTTTAAGCACATGCAATTTCCCCTATGTTGTACTTGGTGTCAGTGGTTGTTAGCTTCTCATTATATGACTATATATATATATATATATATATATATATATATATATATATATATATATATATATATATATTGGGCCAGTGGCGTGCCCCCCCTCCCCAAACAAAATTTCTGGCTACGCCACTGGTATAGCCATCCATACTATCACATGAGATGCGTCTGTTACGGGCTACGTTTTCTACAGAAATAGGCAGAGAACTAGTAAACGTTATAATAACCTCACTGAAACAAAGGTACGCAGTCACGCGCATTAATCCTTTAACGAACCAAATTGATTTCATGTATTCTTGCTCCCACTTTGAAGGAAGTAGCATTCTTTGGCTCTTTAACCAGTTTGCTTGTTTGCATATTCTCTGCCAAGCGCCATTCCTCCCCTCTAGCACACTTCGGGGGCGCGTTTGTCGACCAAGGCAAAGTCGCTTTAGGCGCACGTGATGCCGCGCAAGAGCTTCGTTCGGTCTACTGGTTTCGATTCTGTGGTAGAGCTGTGTCGTGTTTCTCCACTGCGTGAGTGCAAGGTTCCAGGCCTCGTACGTCATCAAGTGTGCTGCGCGGCTCTTGTAGAGCCGCACAGAAATACCTTCTTCCTCCAAAGGGTATACACATTCCAATTCTATATATTTGTCAAACGAATTTCTAACTACATTCACTGCTGCTATGGCAATCAGAGGTCGCAGTTACTGCGGTAACGTAGTTTGGTTCATAATTCTCATAGCCCCTGGATTGTTTTAGTTTTCGACAATTTTATTTACTGTTGCCACTTCTAAATTTTGTCGCGGCATTTCTCAATTGTTGTGAATATTGTTCTGAACTAAGGCGACAGCTGGTACATTGTGGCAATGTGTCTAAATGCGTTCAAACTCACGCTGCAATGCACAAATGACGCACAGACACAGTGGAGGGGGAACTGATAGCGAAACGTCAAATTAACTCTCTCTTTTAGTTTAGTTCTAGGCTTCTAGGCTCTTGCAGCTGCTTTGTACCTATGAGTGCGTTTTGTACTAGATATTGATTGAAACTTTCAAAATGAGAACCTAAAGAACTTCTTCATGTCTTTGAATGCAAAACTTTAAATATACGTTAATCCTTTATTGTGTGAGCCTCCAACCTCAATTTTTAATGGACCTGCCTTTTGATTTCGATGTTATATGCGCAGCTCCAGTGTTGCCATAAACACATGCGAACAGCAAATTCACAAAAACATGCTATGTTGCTTCAAGTGGCCCTGTTCTTAAAGCGAAGAAAACTTGTTTATTCTATTTATCACATTGACGCACAATACAAGTATTATTCTAGTTTGTTCAGGGCCTCCCTCCGGCTCTCTGCCCTCTTTTCGATGTGCAAGCACGACTGTGTTGATAATGAAGGCAGTCTACTACGGAGTGTCGATGTGCTACCCACATCGGCAAGTTTGGTTTTCACCAAGCACTGCTAGCACTTATCACAGTGATTTCATGAGGCTCGGAGTAACACAATGCCCGTGCAACAAATACAACGCCTGCAAGTATAACCCTGGCAAGTGTGAAAGCATTTATCCATTAGCCTGATTCCATTAAAATTTTGAAGCGCGCAGAACTCGCTTGTCGAGTCTGATTGGCGCACCTCGTTTCCCACCTACTCGGTTTATTGCATGACAAGTATCGTAATTTTGAACATGGTGAAATGCCAGAGCACAAAACGGGCATTGTGAAAACTAGAAACTCGTTATAGTTCATCAACTTCACTCCAGTGAACTGTCGATGGCCTCAGCCACGTCATTTGTGCTTTGATAATATTCCCGGTCACGACAACCCTGGTCTCTTTATGGTCACTGTCATAAAGAGATATAGAAAATACATCGTTTTTTAATGAAATGAGAGTGACGCCATGAAATTTCAGAAAGTAGATTGGCAGGCAACATTAGGACTGTATTTTAGAGGCCACTGAATCGACGTTAAAAAAAGAGAAGCCGCTTTTTTTCAGTGATGTGTAACAGCGACAATAAGACTCCGAGTAAGATGTTCGCGAGACATGACTATAGAGTGCATCGAACAACTTCGATACGTCGGTAGTGTTATTGTGACTCCTGGTTTTGACATCAAGGGCAGAAAGAAATGCCTTCCCTATTGCCACCAAAACCTGAGCCGTAACAATGCATTAGACTATCATGCTCCGTTTAAGCCGAAGTTTCACGTGGCATCACCACTCACATATATAGCCATCCGCCAAAAAAACAAAAGAGCAATGCCCTGATTTCATAGGACAAACGACAATATCAAGTTTTCGCTCTTCCACATACTGTATATTACTTGATCCTAAATTTTGAAGGTAACGCATATTGTTGCGGCCTATGTATAGCATTATCGGATTGAGCGAAAACAATTGTCAAGGTTCTTTCCCATAACTTGTAGTATTTAACAAGTAAAATGAATATTTCATCGCCTTCCTGAATTTATAGCACTATGTAATGTGTTGAGAAACAGAAAAAATCACTCAAATTCTCAAGAGAGTTCTCTTGAGAATTTCGCATAAAAGTGCCTAGAAACTTTCTCCAATCACATCACTACACAATAATTATACGCTGAGGTGGATATCATATGGAGGGGAAAAGAGTACAGCAGTACTGTATATAAATTAAGCATTTACATCAATAAACATATAGTTCTAAACTTTACAGCACATCTTTCTTTCGTAAAGTTCAAGGAAATCATTGCAAACATTGTTTCGTGCTGCCACATTTGAAAATGGACATATCGATTACAATGCCTCGCGTACAGTTATTCGTTCAATTTACCTAATTCAGCAATAGACAATGCAAAGTGCAACTCACGGATCAATCTCGAGGTGACTGTGAGCCCAATGAGTCTTAGGCAAAGGGCCAATGGGCATCAGCCTGTGAAATAATGGACGTGAAACGGCAGCCCAATTTAACGCCTACCTTCTACCTCACACAGGGATAGTATAGCGAGCTTCGCTTGGCAAAGACACGTATCTAATCAGGCAACATCAACATATAATTTTACGCCAATTATTTGGAGAAACTTGGAGACTAACAAGCTTAAGAACAACTTAAGGGCCACGCAAAGAGCGATGGAACGAACAATTTTCGGCGTAACGTTAAGAGTCAGGAATAAAGCGGTGGGGATCAGAGAGCAAATGGGGATAGCCGATATTGTAATTGACATTAGGAGAAAGAGAGGAGCGGGGCAAATTATGTAATGCGTACGTTAGGTAAGCGGTGGACCATTGGGGTTATAGAATGGGTGCCAAAGAGAACGGAAGCACCGTCAATGATGGCAGAAGACTAGACGGGGACGCGGAATTTGGGAATTCGCGGGTGCTAGTTCGCGAGCGCAAGAGAGGGATAAGTGCAGATCGCAGGAGTGGCCTTCATCCTGCATTGGACATAAAAATAGGCTGATGATGAGAATTTATTCTGATTATTTGACTTATGGTGTTTACGTGCCAAAGCCACAATCTCATCTTGAGGTGCGCCATACTGGGCGTGTCGCGAAATTTTGAACACCGACGTTTTTTATTGCGCACCCAAACCAAGTAAACGAGTCTTGTCGCGATTCGGTCCCATGGAAACGCGGGAGCCATGGCCGCGATTCGATTCCGCGCCGTCGTGCTTACCAGCCCACACCATAGCCAATAAGCGGCTGAGTTATGTTGACTTGCTTGGCCAATTTAAAATGTAAAGTAGAGTAGTTTGCTGGGCCAGTAGGGGCATGGTGAACGTATAACGGTTTTCAGCAAGTACAGACGCGAGCACAAGTAGAAACCATCAGGACAACGCTCGACAACGTTGAAATGTAAAATCGCGAAACCTGTCTTTTAAGACAATTTCTCTAAATTTTGGCGGCATGCAAAAAATGAACAGAACGTCATAACTCTTGCAAGGCAACACAACAAAATGTCATGACACAACACTACATACAAACACATTCAGCAAATTTAGGAAACATAACACTAGTATTACTAACGCAGCAAGATGCCTTTCTGAGCAAGTGGGTCTGATGGCATGACGGAAAGCAGCGCAAAAAAAAGAGAGAGGAAAGAGGCGGAGGAGGCGACATAGCGCGACTTTGCTGCCCTTATTTTAAGGCCAAGCTGTCTAGCTCTTCCGACCAAGAAATTTTAATGTCGTTGGCAGTCTAAGAAAAAAAATTACCGACGATTACGTTACTTCCTAATGCGAAATTTGAGCGCAACAAATAAGCTGTTTCACCTTTTCGATAGATTGAGGCAAAGAAATCGAGCAACACATGTATGCGCTATAACAGAATTTTTTGTTTATTTTTCACACGTATTCCTTTAACAAAGACTCCACTAACAGTTCTTGACAGTCATGAAGGAAGCTTTGTGGTCGGAGAAATAGACTGATATATGTTCGACTTGGTACACCAATGCTTGATTCTCAAAGACGAGATCTATACAAGTGCCTCGCGAGGTTGTCACAGCCGTGGGACGCGTTACGAGCGAGAGGAACGGGATGTTCTCCCGCATAAGTGTTAGGAAATTGCTGTTTGTCTTTATGTCAACATTAAAGTCCCCCACTACTAACATCGGTTTGGATCGATGGACGGTTAATGCGAGTTGCAGGAAGTGCACGACGTCTTTCGTGAGTGCGGTAGCGGACTCACGAAAGCGGTATCAGTCGGTCGCTGCTAGCGCTGGGGGGATGAAAGGGGGGCGGAGCTGGTTACGAGGCCGACGACAACGCCGACGACGACGCGAAACCCAGGAACGGAGGCCAAAGAGCCATTTGTGTAGCCAGCCCTCCTCCACAGTCTCTCCTCCTCCCTTCCATCATCCTCTCTCGCCCGGAGAGCCGACAGCGCGCATGCGCGGCGGCGGAGCAGGTTACGAGGCCGACGACGACGCCGACGACGACGCGAAACCCAGGAACGGACGCCAAAGAGCCATTTGTGTAGCCAGCCCTCCTCCACAGTCTCTCCTCCTCCCTTCCATCATCCTCCCTCGCCCGGAGAGCCGACAGCGCGCATGCGCGGCGGCGGAGCAGGTTACGAGGCCGACGACAACGCCGACGCGAAACCCAGGAACGGACGCCAAAGAGCTGCGCTCTAAAAAAACTCCCCAAGCACGGACCGATAGCGGAGACAGTACAATACCTTGCCCACCGGCGGCTGAGGTGAGTGGGGCAACATGAAGCAGGCGTTAAACATTCCCCACACGTGGGCCCGTCACGAAGATAGTGCATTGCCATGAAGACCGGCGGCGCAGGAGAAGCAGGCGTTAAGCACTCCCCATACGTGGGCCGATCCCGACGATAGTGCAATGCAAGGCAGACCCGTGGCGGAGGTGAAGCAGGCGTTAAGCATTCCCCATACGTAGGCCGATTCTGAATATTGCGCAATAGCGGCCCCGCCCAAGGCGGACGTGAAGCCGGCGTTAAGCACTCCCCATACGTGAGCCCATCCAGAAGATGGTGCAATGCAGGGCCGACGCATGGCGGAGGTGAATCAGGCGTTAGGCACACGCCATACGTGGACGGGTCCCCAACATGATGCAAAGCCGGGCCGACGGGCGGCTTACGTGAAGCAGGCGTTACGTATTCCCCTCACGTGCGCCGTTCCTGAAGCTAGTACACTGCAAGGCAGACGCGCGGCAGAGGCGAAGCAGGCGTTAAGCACTCCGCATATGTGGGTTGCTCCCGCAGACCGTGCAATGTTGGGCCGACCCGCAGCGGAGGTCAAGCAGGCGTTAAGCACTCCCCATACGTGGGCTAATGCCGACGAAAGTGCAATACCGGCTACACCCGCAGCGGATGTGATGAAGGCGTTCAGCACTACCCATACGTGGGCCGATCCGAAAGACGGGGCAATGCACGGACGACATGCGGTGGAGGTGAGGCAGGCGTTAAGTATACTCCACACGTGGGGCGATCCAGAAGTAAGTGCAATGTCCGGCCAACCCAAGGTGGAGGTGAAGCAAGCGTTAAGCACTCCCCATACGTGGGCCGATACCGAAGAGAGTGCAATATTGGCTCCACACGCGGCGGAGGTGAAGCAGGCGTTAAGCATTCCTCATACGTGAGCCAGTCCCGAAGTTTGTGCAAAGCAGTGCGGACGCGCGGCAGAGGCGAAACAGGCGTCAAGCACTTCCCATAGGTGGTCCGATGCCGAAGGTAGTGCAATGCCGCGCCAAACCGTGGCGGAGGTGAAGCAGGCATTGAGCAGTTCCAATACATGGGCCGATACCGAAGTTAGTGCAATACCGTGGCGACCGGCGGCGGAGGCGAAGCAGGCGTTAAACACTCGCTATACGTTGGCCGATGCTGAAGATTGTGCCATGCCGGGTGGCCCGCGGCGGAGGTGAAGCAGGCATTAAGCACTCCCCAGATGTGGGGCGATCCGGACGATGATGCAATGCAGGGCTGACATACGGCGGAGTTGAAGCAGATGTTAAGTACTCTCCAAGCGTGGGTGGGGCGATACCGAATATAGAGCGATGCCGGGCCCAGCCGCGGCGGAGGTTAAGCATGCTTTAAGCGCTCCCCATACATGGGCTGATACCAAAGTTAGTGCAATACCGGCCCCTCTCTCGGTGGTGGAGCGCAGGTTAAGTACTCTCCATACGTGCGGCGATCCCGAAGTTAGTGCAATGCCGGGCCGACCCTCAGCGGAGGTGCAGCAGGTGTTAGGCCCTCCCTATGGGCGGGCCGATCCCTAAGATAGTTCAATACTAGCCCGACCGGCAGCGGGGGTGAAGCAGACGTTAAGCACTCTCCATACTTGGGCTGATCCTGAAGTTCATGCAATGCTGGGCCGACCCGTGGTGGATGCGAAGCAGGTGTTAAGCACGCCGCATACACTTGCCGATCCCGAAGATAGTTCAATGATGGTCCGACAAGCGGCGGAGATGAAGCAGGCGTTAAGCACCCACCCATACGTGGGCACATCCAGAAGATAGTGCAATGGCGGGCCGTCACGTGGCGGAGGGGAAGTTGGCGTTAAGCACTACCCACTCGTGTGCCGATCCCGAAGATAGTGCAATGCCAGACGGCGCGCGACAGAGTTGAAGCAGGCGTTAGGCATTTCCGATTCGCGGGCAGACCCCGAAGGTAGTGCTATGCCGGGCCGAGATGCGGCGGAGGTAAAGCAGGCGTTAAGTATATTCCATACGTGGGCCGATCCCGAAGAAGTGCAATGCCGGGCGGACCCAAGATCGAGGTGAAGCAAGCGTAAAGCACTCCCCATACATGGGCTGATCCCTAAGACAGTGCATTATTGCACCCCTCGCGCGGAGTTGCAGCAGGCTTTAAGCACTCCCCTACGTGGGGCGATCCCGAAGTTAGCGCAATGCCGGTCAGACCCGCAGCGCATGGGAAGCAGGGGTTATGATATCCCCATACGTGGGCCGATCCCGAAGGCAGTGCAATGCTGGCTAAACCCGCGCGGCGGGGATGAAGGCGTTAATCCGTCCCCTTACGTGGGCCGATCGGGAAGATGGTGCAATGCAGGGCCGACATGCGGCGGAGGTAAAGCAGCCGTTAAGTATACTCCATACGTGGGCCGATCGCCGAGATAGTGCAATGCCGTGCCCACCGGCGGTGGAGGTGAAGCAGGCGTTAAGCACTCCCCATGCGTGGACCGATCACGAAGATTGCGCAATAGCGGCCCCGCCCAAGGCGGAGGTGAAGCAGGCGTTAAGCACTGCCCATACGTGAGCCCATCCCGAAGATGGTGCAATCCAAGGCCGACGCACGGCGTAGGTGAAGCAGGCATTAAGCACTCCCCATATGTGGACGGCTCCCCAAGATGATGCAAAGCAGGGAAGACGGGTTGCTTAGGCGAAGCAGGCGTTACGCATTCCCCACAAGTGGGCCGATCCTGAAGATAGTACACTGCAGGGCAGGCGCGCGGCAGAGGCGAAGGTGGCATTAAGCACTCCGCATATGTGGGCCGTTCACGCAGATCGTCCAATGTCGGACCGACCCGCGGCGGAGGTGAAGAAGGCGTTAAGCACTCCCCATACGTGGGCTGAACCCGAAGAAAGTGCAATACCGGCTACACCCGCAGCGGATGTGATGAAGGCGTTCAGCACTACCCATACGTGGGCCGATCCGAAAGACGGGACAATGCACGGACGACATGCGGTGGAGGTGAGGCAGGCGTTAAGTATACTCCACATGTGGGCCGATGCAGAAGTATTTGCAATGCCGGTCCGACCCAAGGTGGAAGTGAAACAAACGTAAAGCACTCCCCATACGTCCGCTGATCCCGAATATGGAGCAATGAAGGGCTGACTCTCGGTGAAGGTGAAGCAAGCGTTAAGCACTCCCCACAAGTGGGTCGATCACGAAAATAGTGCAAAGCAGCGCCGACCCACGGCGGAGGTGAAGCAGGCGTTAAGCATACCTCATACGTGGGCCGATCCCGAAGTTTGTACAAAGCAGCGCCGACACGTGGCGGAGGTGACGCAGGCGTTAAGCACTCCCCATACGCGGGCCGATCCCGCAGATTGTACAATGTCATGGCGACCGGCGGCGATGAAGCAGGCGTTAAGCACTCCCCATATGTGGGCCGATTCCGCAGATCGTCCAATACCAGGCCGACCCGCGGCGGAGGTGAAGCATGCGTTAAGCCCTCCCCATATGTGGGCCAATCCCGAAAATAGTGCAATGCCGTGGCGACTGGCGGCGGAGGCGCAGCAAGCGTTAAGAGCTTCCAAATACTTGGCCAGATCGCGAAGTTAGTGGAATGCCGTGCAACCCGCGGTAGAGGTGAAGCAGGCGTTAAGCACTCTTCATACGTGGGGCGGTACCGAAGATAGTGCAATACAGTGCAGACGCGCGGCGTAGGTGAAGCAAGCGTTTAACCTTCCCTATATGTGGGCCATTCCCGAAGATTGTGCAATCCCGGGCTGATCCGCGGTGGAGGCGAATCAGGTGTGAAGCACTCCCCAAATCTGGGCTGATCCCAAAGATTGTGCAATGCCGGACCGATCCAAGGCAGAGGTGAAGCAGACGTTAAGCACTCCCCATACGTGCGGAGGTCCCGAAGGTAGTCCAATGCCGGGTAAACCCGCGGTGGAGGTGAAGCAGGCGTTAAGCACTTCCCATATGTTGGTCCATGCCGAAGATTGTGCCACGCCGGGTGGCTCGCGGCGGAGGTGAAGCAGGCGCTAAGCACTCCCCATATGTGGGGCGATCCCGACGATGATGCAATGTAGGGCCGACACACGGCGGAGCTGAAGCAGGCGCTAAGTACTCTCCATGTGTGGGTGGGGCGATTCCGGATATAGAGCGATGCCGGGCCGACCCGCGGAGGAGGTGAAGCATGCTTTAAGCGCTTCCCATACATGGGCTGATATCGAAGTTAGTGCAATGCCGAGCCCTCCCTCAGCGGAGGTAGAGTGCACGTTAAGTACTCTCCATACCTAGGCCGATACTGAAGTTAGTGCAATAGCGGCCCCTCCCTCGGCGGGGGTGAAGCGCACGTTCAGTACTCTCCATACGTGGGCCGATCCCGAAGTTAGTGCAATGCCGGGCCGGCCCTCAGTGGAGGTGGAGCAGGCGTTAAAACCCCCATGGGTGGGTCGATCCCGAAGATAGTTCAATACTGGCCCGACCCGCGGCGGGGGTGAAGCAGGCGTTACGCACTCCCAGTATTTGGGCCGATCCCGAAGATGTGCAATGCCGGGCCAGCCCGCTGTGGAGGATAAGCAGACGGTAAGCACTCCACATACGTCAGCCGTTGCGAAGATAGTGCAATGCCGTCCCAACCGGCGGCGGGTCTGCTGCTCGCCATTACAGTGCCCACTAAAGAGCTTCGCCGGTCTTCCTTCTTCACAGAGGGGATGGGCACTATGAATTTTTTAAGGCGAAAGCCTTTGTAGGCTCATGATGAAGTTTCTGCCACCAGACCTTACTGCCGGAGTGCCCGCCGAAGCGTCATCCGGCTATACGAAGAGAGATTAAAGACAGCTTACATAATTAAGAATGATTGATAGTTGCAGTTATTGAATCACACCGTTATAATAGAAATTGTTGTAGGTTAATAATGACCAGTAATGACTAACAGTTAGTTGACGTGACTACTAATGACACTGAAATGTCCAATACCTTTACTGATGGCTTCTAGTGACCTCAATTGTTTAGAAACGACTAGAAATGCTTAGTAAGAATAGTAATGACTAGAATGGAGCACTAAAGACTTGTAATGACTATTAATGATTACGAAATGACTAATATGTCTAAGATTGCTTGTAGTGACCACAGTTGATTCCAGCTGAGTAAAATGTTTACTAGTGGTCGGTAATGGCTGAAATGGCTTGTAATGACTAAGAATGACTTTGAAATTACCAATATGCTTAACAAAACATTTAATTACCAAGTGATTTGAAATGCCTAAAAGTAGAATTAATCAGGAATGACCATTAATGAGTGAAATCAGTTGTAATGAATAATAATGACTCCAAGATGACCAATATGTCTAACGACAAATTTTAACGACTACAATTGATTAGAAATGACTAAAATGGTTAGTAAGGAGCAGTAATGACTAAAAATGACTGAAATGACTTGGAATGACTACTGATGTCCAACGACGTCTTGTAATGGTCAGCAATTGATTACAAATGACGAGAAATGCTTAGAACTTAGCTGTAATGAGTAATATTGACTGAAATGACTTGTCATGAGTAGTAATGACTACAGAAGAAAGAATTTGTCTAACGACAAATTCTAACAACTGCGATTGATTAGATATGACTACAGGTGCTCAACAATGACGATTAAATACTAATAATGACTAAAGTGACATGTAAGGACTGCTAATGACTATGATATGACCAACACTTCTAACGAAAGCTTGTAATGACCACAATTAATTACAAATGACTAAAATGATCTGGGATTGCGGCGCGAAGTGTCACGGATGGTAGACTTCACACTAAAATCCAAGATCATGTTACCATACCTTCTCGCCCAGCTTTGTATCCTTTTGCATTACTAAAAATGCTTAGTAGTGAGCAGTAATGACTAAATGAAAGATGAGAAACAGAAGAGGCAAAGGGAAAGAGACGAATGATTAGACGAGGAAGAGTATGTTTTCGCCGTTCACCTCTTAAGAGAGATCTCGAGAGACTCACTAATTATTTTTTTCTGGTTTCGCGGTACTTTCTATTTTCACATCATGAATCTGTGGTAACATAAAAACAACAAATTTTTCATATTTTTTTCAACTGCTGTTGTAAACGAACGAGTTGGAAGGTGCTTCAACCTCCAGTTGAAGTGAATAAAAGACAGACTTGCTGAGTGATTTGTGGCGGTGAGAATTGGCCGTAGTCCATGCAGACGATACTCTATTGTGGCGGGCTTCACGTGGGTAGAGTAGGATGAGTGTATAGCTCTTAAATGTATTCACTGCGCTATCTTGGGGATCGGCGCATATTTTAGAGTGCAATATATTCGGCATTGGCATACAATTATAAGCTGCACAACTTTTGGAATCGGCTCACATTGTTACGTATTATGTCGTGTTTAACCAATCTTAAGGAGTATCCGTGTTTTTATGCACGGGAACTACGACCTGACTATGAGGCATGCCGTTGTGGCGGAAAGCGTCCGTGGTGTGATAGTTAAAGCGTCGGGCTTATGTGCAAGGAATCGTCTGTTCAAACCTGCCCAACCAATAAATTTATTTATTTACTTCAAGAAATGACCGATTCGCCATACCTCCGAAGCAATGGATGCAAAAGCAGCATGGTAGAATAGTACTCGAAGTCAGGCTCGTAGCTTTGGTGGAACAACTAATTGCAGTAAACATATGCTAAGTAAACATGTGTGGTGTGGTGTGCGCAGACACACAGGAACAGGGCGATGTAAATGACTGCGGCACGCATTTGTAAGAACAACATGCACTCGTCGGCGCTGTCCCCTTGCGGCAAGCTCGCGCAGCGCCTCCTTTGGGCGCGTCGGGCATTGACCTGTGTCGTGCACCGCACGGGCGCAGCAGCACGTTGTTCCAGCGTCCGGACCAGAGGGAGGTCTCGGCGCGTACGAGGGCCCGGCTGGTTTCACTGCGAGGAGGCATCCTAATGGATCTTCTTTTGCGCGCCAGTCTGCGCAAATGAAACACGAACACGCATAAACATATCTTGCCACCTAGCGTTCAAATTCTGACGCAACAGGAAATCGTACGGTCAATGTGAGTTAGTTTCTTCAAATAATTCCTGAAGACATACTCTTATGATAATGGTGTTGCCAAAGAGAGCTATTTGTCTCAAGATATACCATCACTCGCTAAGGCTAATCCGAAGACGTTCTGGAAATTAATAAGTACTTATCGCGACAGTAATTGCATTTCCTTGCTTGATGAAAATGACGCTCCTCTCCCCGACAGTGATTATCCATGTTTTTAACTCATTCTTTGGTCTATCTTTACTAGTGAAGATGACCGTATTCCTCAGATTCTCTATAAAATTTACTCTTACATGGCACCCATTGATATTGATTACAGTCCAAGCTAGTTCTAAAATCATAGAGAACCTTTAAATGTCTTCTTCTGGTATTAACAATATTAGGTGCACATTTTTTGAAGAATAGTACATAAGTCTCGAGGGGCATAATTTTATTCTACATATTTTGGCAGTCGTTAACTAGTGCAAGGTGAGCTGCTGACTGACAGACAGCGAATGTTGTGCCAGCACATAAAAGTGGAAATCAAAGTTCACCTGTACATTCTCGCCCAATTTCCTTGACACAGTACGTTGCAAAGTGGTTCCGGGAGATAGTGCCATCAAAACACTTATGAGGCCTACACTCATGCTACTCTTCCCACGCGAAGTGTGCCATTACGAGTGCCGTGCGCATTGACTCCACCAAGTATTTCTGTTTCCTTCACTTCAACTGGAGGTTGAAGCGCCTTCTAACACATTTTTTTTACAATAGAAACTGACCCTGCAACGTTTAACACCCGGACTCTCTCGAGTGAGGCTAGCTTAGCAGGACTCTTTGAGGAACTTTGAGGCATTGTTTGGAATATGACTAGCCTTAGCGCGGCTACTACTGAGAAGACGATAAATATGATCGCTATGGCGCAAACAAGGAAGGAGGGAAGGGAACAAGGGGGGCACTAACCTTCGACTGTTTATTCTCTATTGTATCACATGCAATATACACACGCAGGTGGATGTGCAGAATACCAAATAGCTTCAATGGCGTAACAGGCTAATGACAGCAGGCTATCAATAAACCTTCTTTCTTCGTGCAAAAGTAAAACTGACGTGTCGATAATACAAGACAAACACCGCGCTTTAATATGAAATGCCTCTAACAATTCACGTGCAGTGGTGTTTCTGCTTCTTCCAAGAATCCGTAGCTTGTCCAGTGATGGGTCACACGGATATGAATTGCAGTTCTTAGGCAAATGTAGTCCGTCTTTACCTTTCAGTGACAGCTTGTGTTCCCGTGTACGCTCAATTACGTATCGCCCAGTCTGGCCGACATATTTCGGCCAGACTCGCCAGACTTTTGCATGCCTAATATCAACTCATTGTTGACAAAATTTTAGTGGCCTTTTGCCGTCTCGGGAAGGAACTGGTTTTAGTCGCGAAGTGCCTTCTTGCAATTCCTTGCAATTTTTAGATCTTAACATCACCTTGCATACGGGACACACAGCTGGCTTTATTCACCTCGGAAAAGAAAGGAATTACTGCCATATGAACCGGCACATTCCAAGGCAGTTCAGCGAGCCATTGATAAACATTTCCTGGAATCGTCTCTTTTACGCTCTTGCTCTCACGCAATGCAGGCAGGCTTTATGAATGAATTCATCCGACTATTGTTCCGCTGGGTTTCCCCACGCGCTCATTATTGCCGTTACGGAGTCGCTCCTCCAGCAATTCAAGAGCGACGAACGCAAGAGAAGGGCTGAGCAAGCGCAGAGAAAAGTGAGACCGGAGGTCTTAACTTATATGCACCGTGTAACCCACAAACTAAAGAAGGTTGCAGACAGACATGGGGTGCCAGTCGTGTTCTCTGCGCCCCGCAAGCTCGCCCAGCTGCGTCCTTGCATTCTTTCTAATTGGAGCAAGGTATCTGCTTTGTTAAAGTACATGCCAAGTCGTACACAGAATGTGCTACCGCAATCGTGTATGAGCTTCCGCTGTCTTGCACTCTAAAAACAAAGAGAGTTCCGGGCTTTCTCTTTGAGGGAGCATCTGCTTGTCCCACATTTCACTCTCTTTTCAGTAGTAGATGGGCCCTATTTGAGAGAGGGTAGGTCAACTCCTCCTGACAGAGTTTTTTTTACTCCACCACAAGGGAGTGTTAGTAGCCTTCCGCAGAGTGTTAACACTCTCTCTACACGGAAGTTCTAACACTATCCCTACAGGGGTAATAGCACTCTCACAGGCCGAGTGCTTCTACCCCTCCAAACCGAGCACATCTACACCTCCAAGGCGAGTGTTTCTACTCCCCCAAACAGAATGCTGGTATTCCTTCAGAACAGAGTTCAGAACAGTATTCTCAGAACAGAGAAATAGTTTCAAAGCACGATTGAGGTCCATGGTCACCATTGAAGTGATTCTCAATATTTACCATGTGGGGAATATTTTATTACTTCATATGCAGCTTCTGCACTTATGCTTGGCGAATGGGATGTAATCTGCCGTCGCCGAGTCACTCAAATAAAACACTTTCTCTGTTAAAAGGACAAAACGTTTATTCATTAGTTACAAGACAAACTGAACAATAATTTGAGAAACACTCACAAACACGTAAAATCAGATTACAACGATGCCCATGAACTTTAGAACAGATCTTGTAATAAAACACAAGTATATTCTTTAAAGTTTCATCAGTATTACAGTGTAGAAATATCCTTTAATTTCAATTTGCTCTTTCTTTTGAAAAATAAAGTATACAATTGTTGAAAGGTAAACATAGAACAAATGTGTACAAACTCACAAAGTATTGACACTATGGTCGAAGAAAGCTATGCACCGTATTACTGACCAGCAAACCAATTTCTGGCAGGAAACGCATAGACTTATATGGCAGAGGCTACCAGATGAGCTGCTAAGCATGGGGCTGGTAATGTAGAAAAATTGTGCAAGAAACATTTTCTGTGCCATATTCTAAGTCAGCTGTGCATTTTATAACGTCCTCTACAGCATTCGATGTTCCTGAGTGAGAGTACAGTGCATTTGGAGATGTATTTTATATTGTAACATAGATTGAAGACGGAGTCTTGGAAAATAGGCGCTTCTGTTCAATGGCGGGCCAGGAGAAGAACGTGCAGCTCACGCACTTCATCGTCTTTCATGGCGCCGACGTTTGCGCGGGCCGTCCCGCGGTGGGGAAGCCCCACATCATTTGGTTAATTGGCCCCCCTTTCCCCCATGCGAAAAGCGAGCGTCTCGGTCGCGTCAAAAATTTGTTGCGGCAACAAGAAATGGAGCTCCTCAGGTGCATGTCGGCGTTCACGTACGCGCATAGTAGGGTTTCATGCGCACTACACGAACAACGTCCGTGCGAAGACGACGACGGAGCTAACTGGGGTCAGAACTGCAAGGGTGACTTCGTAGGTCACGTCACTGCGGCGGCGTGTAACCTTGTAGGGACCAACATAGCGGCCGAGCAACTTTTCCGAGAGTCCACGGCGACGGATGGGCGTCCAGACTCACACGAAGGTGCCGGTATTCTAATGTACGTCGCGTCGACCCTGGTTGTAGCGAAGCGTGTCGTTATGCTATTGGCTCTGGATACGATGCCGAGCAAGCTGGCGTGCTTCTTCTGCTCTTTTTACGAATTCTACCGCGTGTTCGCTGGGCGGGCTATTATCAACCAGAGGTAGCATGGCGTCAAGTGTTGACATAACGTGGCGCCCGTATACAAGTTCGGACGGCGTAAACTGTGTAGTCTCCTTAACAGTGGTGTTGTACGCGAAGGTTACATAGTGTAAAATATTATCCAACGTCGTGTGCTCTACGTCGATATGCATGGAGAGCACATCAGCCTGCGTTCTGTTCAGGCGTTCAGTTAATCCTTTGGTTTAAGGGTGATACGCAGTGCTCTTGCGGTGAGAGCAATGCGTCAGCTGGAGAACGTCCTCCATAAGTTCGGCTGTAAATGCTGCACCGCGGTCGGTGATGAAAACAGATGGTGCACCATGTCGTAGGACGATGTGGCCTACAAAGAACTTGGCCACTTTATACGAGTTTGCTTGCGGAATAGCTTCGGTTTCGGGGTACCAGGTAAGTAGTCGGCAGCGATGACTATTCATTTGTTGCGCGAAGAGGCCACTGGGAAGACCCAAGTAGATCCATTAATATTTGTTGGAACAGTGCTTGAGGAGGGTCTACAGGGTCAAGAAAGCCAGCTGGTTTACCTGGTGGCTTCTTGCGGCGCTGACAACCACGGCACGTCTTGACGTACCGTTGCACCGAAGAAAAAAGCAGGGGCCAGTACTACTTCTGGCGTATCCTTGCTAATGTCTTAGCGGATTCCAGGTGTTCCGCACATGGCTCATCCTGGCAGGCTTGCAAAATGTCTTGGCGAAGCGCCGACGGCACGACAAGGAGGTGCGTATTTGGACCACTTCCGCAGTTTTTCCTGTAAAGGACGTTGTTGTGCAAGGAGTACGATAATATGCCGCGCACGAGCGACCGAGGTAAGACACCTTCGATATTATTATGTGAGGGCACAGGTCTAGCTAGCTTTGCTCATATTTCGCGTAATGTCATTCGCGTATGGGCTGCAAGCCATTGTTTCTAAGTGTGTATGGTCGTGGTACTGCAGCAATATCCTGCCTGGTCTCAAATCAGTAAAGAGGTGTATTATATTTCCTGTTCGGTTGGCCTCATGACGAAAGTAATTTCCTGGTGCTGTTGGAATTCGTTCATTAAGCTTTCTCACGAATAAATAAAATAAATTTACAATATTATGTAGTGTCTAGCAAATAAGTATAAAACTGCGAGCAGCATTGGCATTAAAATCTTGTTCATCAAATTTCTTGTCATATATGGTTGCTTTTCATTTCCATAAAGGCAAGAATGCTATAGTTCTGAGGAGTAACTTCCATAATTACATGCTAAATTATTGTGATTCGTTGAATATGCAATCTAACTGAAGTGCAGCATGGCTTCAGATGTGAACCAAAAATAAGGTGTGATGACTATGAAGCATCAAAGGTGACATAAGCATAAGTAAAGGCAGGGAAGTGCACGAAAAAGACAAAGAAGGAAAACATAAACTGCGAATGGGGCCATCTGGTTTCACATATCCCTTGCATGCACGTAGATTTTGATGCGACTATGCATATACTTGCACAATGAACGAAGTACCTGAAGCCGAAGATTTTTTCCTACTGAAGTGGTTAAGATGCGCTAAAGTAAGGAAAATGATCACACTTACAGAATATTCGCCTCAAAATAAGTACATATGTGTCTAGGAAGTATAATACATCACCTCACTGTGCACTCTATCTTAAGTCTAAAAGAATTATGTCTACAGAAGCCAAAAAACTAACAGGCTTTTGCTTAACACTATATGGTCACATCTGCCAATTGATGAACAAGTGTTCTACTCAGTGATCCCAGTTCTTTGCATTGAACTCATCTCTACCTCTACTAGCATATTTCGTTGGCAAGTAGTTTGGAGAAACCACAATTTTACATTTTTCGAATAATTTTCAATTACAGGTGACTCTCTGGCTTCTAAGACATAAGGTGTGCAGCACAGTGTACACAGTCAAAGGCCTTAATTGCTCCTTGCATTCACTTCGGGAGGTACGAGTGTTTCTGATAAACTGGTTTCATGAGCATGCACATAAACCATAATGACTTCTTAAACATGGGATTCCCTTCCCCCTTTCTGGAACCTAAAAGGAAGGCATAATTCTAAAATTAAGTGTAAAATGTAGATAAAAAGGAAGACCTGAAAATCTGCCTGCTTGATGTCAGCATTTAAGATACAGAATCACAGTGGTTTGTATCTGCACCCTTATTAAATGTGAGCTATTTAAACTGTTAAATGTTAAATGTATGTAAGCACCTAACCAAGCATGAGCTGTTGCTTTTTATAGTGAACACAGGCACCAGGCTTATTGCAAATATGTATCATTACGCTAAGCAAATATGCAATTTCATTGTGCCACTATTTTTTTATCACATGCATATATCTGTTGAGAGGCAAGACAAAAAGCAGTCACTTCTCACAACTAACCAACTTTTTTAAAACACATTTCTAACTTCTCAATGACACTTGTTCCTATGTGTTTGTCTCCACAAAGCATACTTGAATTTGACTTTCCCATCAGAGACGTTACATAAATATACTGTGTTAAGATGACTGCCTGGAGTACGTGAGAATATACATCTTGGCGTGGGATACTGTATTTTGATTTTGTTGAAATTTAGTCAAAGGGTACACCCAATATACCCACATTCTAGCTTTCCTCTATGGCAATGTATCTTGATTCTTTGGCGTGCGTTCCACTCCACAGTCACGCTGGGCTGGCTCTTTGACATCCTTGTGTCCTTGCAGCTGCCTTCTTGCATTATATAAAGTGGGTGCGTGAAAAATACCGTGTGCAAAATTCAACACAAGGACATGGTGCAAAACAACAAGACAGTCGAGGTTATGGCACTAAACGAAAGCCTCTTAGTCTTTCTACTGAAATGCATAAGAAGCATCTAGATGACTGCAACAGTGAACCGCTAAACTAACTTCAATTTTTAGGTTTAAACAA